>NW_010565502.1:65735-73820 GCF_000687285.1 Phaethon lepturus | reverse complement strand
AAGGAAAGGTGAACGGGTGGAGAGGCTGACGTGTGGTGGGAATGCGGGCGAGGGGTAACTGCAAACTGGCTTCAAACCCTTCCGTTTGCTTTCTGGTCTTTTCCGAAGCTACGGAGCAGCATCCCCAGGAGAAACGGGTCAAGGCATCCAAAGGGAAAAGAGGCTGCAGTTACTCCCCACACCAAAGCAGTTCTCTTCAGCTGGACTAGACATTGATGCTGCTTTCTATATGTAGATGGAGATACATGTACATATGAATATATGTGTATGTATGTTTGGTCAAGTCACAAGATGGGCCTTAAATGCTAAAACACTACTATTTGTTATTTGATAACCATGGACTAAGGAGAAAGAAGAGGTAGTGAAAGATGTCCTTGAAAACTGAAGTCATAACTTTAGGTGAACACGGGTAAGTTTCCTTTTCCGGTCCATATGAGCAAGTGTATCTAGTTATTGCTGGCCAAATTCCCACAGCCTCATTTTCAACGAGAAGACGAAGAGAAGAGGAAAAGAGACTCTTTCAGTTGCCAGGGACCTACAACAATCATCTAGTCCAACTGCTTGAGCACTTCAGGGCTGACCAAAAGTTAAAGCATGTTAAGGGAGTTGTCCAAGTGCCTCTTAAACACCAACAGCCATGGGGCATTGACCATCTGTCTCGGAAGCCTGTTGCAGTGTTTGACCACTCTCTTGGTAAAGAAATGCTTTCTAATGTCAAGCCTACACCTCCCCTATTACCATACCTTTTACACCAACAGCACCTTAATTTAATTAAGTATTACTCAGTCATCCTCCATGCAGGGAAGGGTGTCTTTTAAAGGCCTGCAAGAGCTGCTCTCTGGCACAGGCCGCGCCTCAAAGATGAGTTCATGTTCTGTGCACGGGCGTACTGCGGAGATGAGGCAGGAGGGTTTGGCTTTTGCAGGCCTGATGCCAGTGAACTGACACAGCCAGGGGACTGAAAATCTGGCTGTGTCAGCTACAGCGGGATGTCTTTGTATTTGAATTGTTAGGGAGATTCTGAAGAAGAGGCTGAAGTAATGACTAGTGTAGTGCAGGAAGATGCCTTTTAGCTCATATTTTAGTATCCAGATTTCTTACCTTTTTTTCCATGGAAAAAGACAGGAAATTATTTAAGGCGTATCTGTCACATTAGATGTTTTTCCTAATTTCCAGACGATGATGATGTAATACTACTGCTTCAAATATATGACTATCAGGCAGTGTTACAAAAAAAATGAAACTGCTGCTAGGATTGTACAAAAGTGCAGAGACAAATTCCAGTTCTACCTTGCCCTACAGTCCTACCTGTGCCATAAGCTAAGCTTCAGCTGTTCTGACCTTGTACTCTATTTCCACTCCATCACGTGCATAAAAGAGCAGGTTCCTGCCTTTAGGTCATAATGTTTTCCTTCCAGACAGAATTCTATAGCTAAATCGTACATACCATGTTATTAAAAAAAGCTATGCAAAAAATACTTTTCTGTTTTGTGGGTTGTTGGTGGCTGTTTTTTTCATTTGTACTGAATAAATCAGTTCAGAATTCAGCTGAAGAAAGGAGCTTTACTGGGAGACTTTACAGGACAGACAGTCTTGATGAGGTAACTGAGGAGACAATTATAAGACTTCCTCTTGAGCAAAAAACCCCAGTTCTCTGACCTCCTGAATAACACAGGTTATAGGATTTGAAATAGTAATTCTGAACCAAGACCCTGTATCATGGTTGAACTAGGCTGCTTCTGTTTCACACCATTTGGAAGAGATCCGATGGTGACCTTGTGCTACTAGATTGACGGCTCTCCTAGGCAGATAGACATCTGAGCAATTAGAAGTGCATGAGCCTTATTTCCTATCTGAATTTCTCAAGAGAAAGAGAGGATCAGAACAGAAAAAGGGAAGTGAAGAAAGAAAATACCATATTAAAAAGGAGAGAGAGAGAGAGAAATAGAGGAGGAGAGAAAGAAAGAAGGAAGGAGAGAAAGAAGCAACCTGACAGAAAACAGACTGGTGAAGACTCAAGCTCCTTATATGCTTTTCAAATCTATCACTTTTTAATTTGCCTAAATTCCTCCTCCATTCAGGTTTCCCTAGCCCTTGGTTTCCGCTTTTAATTACTTTCCTGTTCCTGTGACTTGTCCTCTGATCCTGTTGTGCTTTCTTCATCCATGTGGTCCACAGAGACAAAAAAGGATCTGTTGCCTTTGAGCTCTAAGAATTTTGGAAGAACTGAAGCAAGCAGATAAATTGGAGACAGAGGTCAGGCAGATGTTACTTGTAGCAAGGATCTTTCCCCTTGGCTTAGTATCTTTCTGTTATTACTTTACTGTTCCACTCCTGTTATTCTTAGAGATTATAGAGATGAGTATTATAAAAGCAGCTTAGACTTCTAAATTATAGGTTGCATCACTTCTCTGTAATGAACAAAATATTTTGTTAACAGAGTTTTCCTATTTTCTATACCTCACTGAAGATATTAAGCAGTTTTTGCACAGACAGATAGTACACTTTTCTGTTTCGAATTTGTTGATAACAGTGAATTTTCCTTTGGATATTAGTACCGTCTTTAGAGGTTTCTCCTAAGAACTGTTTTCTCCTATCTGTGTAGGTGACACATTGGCACAACTACTGAATCCCCAAGGCAAATAATGTGAATAAAGTCTCCTTGTTACCTTAAAAATAGAAAGCTCTGGAAGTGTTTCTATATCACGTTAGCAATTTCTAGTACAAGAAATAAAAAGTAAGCATGAAGCAAAAGCAGTAAAACGAGCAGCTGCATAAAGCAGTAATATTCACTCACAGAGACCGTAAGCAATATTTTTCATTTCTGAAAACATTTCATGCTGCTCCCATGCTCCTGGATTGTGTTGTAGCTCAGTATCAAGCTGCAATAGCTGTTAACAAACCTGGAAAAGGACGACTTCTGTGAACATAATCACTTCCACACAGCACTACATTTTCTTATCAGAGTTTATTGTTGCACTTCAGATACCATGCCACTATCAGAATAATATCTATTTTTTATTTTAAAAAACTTTGAGAAAAATGTTTCCAGCAATTTTCATTCAATGTGAATGACAAGAGTATTACATCTATAAACATTGAAATATCTATTTAATTTCTTCCTGAGGAAGTTTCACATTTTTAAGCAATGAAAAAGGATATTCTGTACAAGATAGTCTGCAAATCATTGAAACTAATTCTTTCTGCACAAGTAGAACTGGGAAAATATCACAGTATTTTCAGGAATGTTTGCTCAAATAATTAAGTGATTTCAGATCAGGCTCTGTGTTTACATCCCCCTAATGGTCACTTTCTCCTCATAATCACACATTGATTTTTAATGTCACAGTTGTCTGCAGAAAGCAAATTTAAGAATCGTATTTATGAGAATAAATGTGAATTTCACATAATCAAGCATTTGTTAAAGAAATTGCTTGTGCAGTTATCCACCAGGGGAACAGAAACCATGGCTCTGTTACCAACCACAGAACAACATCTGACTTTGACTAGCAAATACAAATGAATTGTAATGAATCAGTATTTTTTAAGAGTGTTAATTGATAGTCTATTTCTGGAAATCAAACACTGATTGTAGGTAAGCTGTGAATAGAAGAGGTTAAACTCAGTCAAATAATTCATGTTGTATGACCTGCTTACTCAGCTGTGCTCATGTGCATCCTGTGATTTGGGAAATAACTCATCTAGCTGTTGTCTGCATGCTTTGCTCAGACTCTTCGTTCTTCACCAAGTTGACTGCACATTAAAAGTCATTCTGTTTTTTAAAGACTCCTGTTAAATGTAAGAACATATTTAAATGGAACAGCTCTGGAGAAAAAAAAAAATTGCTTCATACCATCTTTGTATAAACAAGTAAGAAGCAAACATCAGAAATTCAGAACTGCAAAGAGCACCAGCAGTTTGCCTTTACTTCTCTATTGCTTTTGTGTCTGAGACTAGACTGCCTAGTGTACATGAAGCTAATCCTGCAGCACCTTTTCTAAAGATGCTAGTGCTTAAGATCTGCATCTCAACAGGAGCTTTGATTTACACTGATTCAAGATCATGGCCTTTCAAATGCACAGTTCCAGGACCAAAAGGATGAGCTACTTTCTTCACAGGATCGACTCAGGTAAATTACCACAGGAAACTCATTCATTTTGTTCCCACTTCCCTCCTTTAGGAAGGGTACTGGGACAATACAAGAGCTCCACCCTGCTGTTCCTCATCAGGACTTGAGAGTCACCACGGCACTCCTTCCTGGAGGATGAGCTTTGTGTTTAGTTGCCAAACCACGCCTAGTCCATGCAAGGCCAAGGTCATGCATGTGGGGAGCTTATCCTCCCAGTGCTACTTGGTGACTGCAGTTGGGCTGTTGTACCAGATCACCAACAATTAGGGGGGCTCCTTGCTGTACCTCAGCAAGGCACACAGTCAAGACCACTCTGTCCTTGACTGCCCACTCATTCTCGTTCTCTGGGGGCCTTGATTTCCCAGAGAAAGAAGAGAGAGAGTTCTTGAAAACAAAGAATGAGATATGAATGTGGCTGAAGCCCACTCCTCCTGCACGTAGGAGGCGCTCGATTTGTGTGCAGAGAGTCCTCTCACCATGAAAACTTCAGGCACTTGGTAGTGCCCAAGGTTTTTTCTATTTTCTTCTATTTCGTAACTGCTGCACTGAAGAAGATGGAGTAACTGAGGCAGCAGTACACAAAACAGGAACTTCGTGCAATCCCTGTGGATTTTTAAAAAATGTTTGAGTGATTTTACATCAGTTTACATCAAGGGTAAAATCAATCATGTCAGGATGAAAACCTCAGATATTTTCTCCAGTTATTCAATTTAGTTGTAACAAATCCATATAGATGCTTGCAGGATGCATGAGCTGTCCATAGCATGCAGAGTATTTGATTTTACAGATGTTCAGAGTGTTTCTTTTATCAAATAAGAAGTATTTTAAGACAAGTCAGCTTTTGGGACGAATCCATATGACAGTGAATATTTAAAGTGAAATGAAAATTCTCATTCTGTCTAATAAATAATAAAGATGTTCATCTTAAAAAATGTCTACTCTAGTAGGTCCTCATCATAAATCATGCATATTCCCTTAGCAAAAATGTGCTGTGTAAAGAATACCGTTATATACAGCAAAATTTGTCTAGATTTTTTCTTTACAGGCCTATCAAAACCACGTATTACATAGACAAAATCAATAAATAATAAAGATTACCAGTTAGAGGTACAGTAAGGATCTCAACATCTGTTTTCTATTTAGGGAATAACAGACTGTTCCATTCCATTAGCTTGAAAGTTAAATTATATGATTACATAAATGTTGTAAAACAGCACTGAGACATATAAAGTTTTTTCACCATTTGATGCATGTTTGTAACTATTCACCCTAAAACAAATTATGATAACATCATAGAGCTGCTGTAAAAAACACTGCATTTAGTACTGTAGTTCTCTCTTGTTTTCACTACCTCTTCATGCCTTTAGAAACACTCAGAGCCAAAGTTCAGTGGAGAAGCATTAAGGCCATACTCAGTTAAAGTTTTCATTCGCCTTCTTTCTCAACTTTTAAGTACTATTAATTAGACTGTATCTCACATCTAAACTGACGCACAGTGAGATGCATCATTGAAATGGATTACATAAATGTGAGGCTGGATATTTGTGTTTTCCAGGATTGAAAAGTAATTTTCTACCATGATTACACACTGTGTTTATTTTTTTCACCTAAAGCTTACTCCTAATATTTAATACCAAACATGTTTAAAATGTCTGGAATCAGAACCAGTATTTTCATCTGGAAATCTGATAAGATTTTTGCAGCCGACAGAAACAAGGTTACTAAAAGATGCTATAATTTTGATCAGGTTGAGGGATCTTGGAATACACAAAGCATAGACTGAAGGCATATAAATTAAGGAAAAAATAGTGGTACAAATTAAGGCAATCTAAGCATGGATCTGTTTCTGCTTTTTACAAGTTTTTCATTCATTTCAGTGGAGTCACTCCTGATTCACAGCAATGCAAGCCCAGAGTGTAGAATCCGGACCTGGCTGCTCATAGAAGCCAGGAGTGAAAGCCCATTCAGTGCACTGCTTCAGTTTGGTTCACAGTTGTTGAAGTATAATACTGCTCACATGCTTCTGTTCAGATAGTGGCTATATTTTGTATTTTGCAATTTCAGTCAGTACAAAATCAGTTATAGTAATTTTGGTCAAAGGTCTTTAATGCATTTTAAGGGTTTGTTGTTACAACCTATAATCACAGGTAATGTTTTTTTGTGTGTGTCTGTCTGGTTTTCTTCTACGCTGCTTTTGCCTGTGGCTTCCAGATTTTGCTCTGTGTATTTTGTTGCTGTGCACAGCTAAATCACATATGGTAGCTGTAATTCTCCCCTTTGTTAGTATATACTTTGGGTATTAGCAAGCTGATTCCAAAGGCAGAAGTACACTTGGCATTTTGTGCTACATTAAGTTTTCTTATTTTATTCCAGATAATGATCAAATAGTAAGAAAAACTGTCAGCGGTCTAACAAAGAGCTACAAAACTTACAGGAGACACAATACTTTTAAACTGATAGATAAAAATGAAAATATTTACCGTGAAATTGGACAGGTCATGTATCTCTGAAGCTTATACCAGTTGCAAATAACTTCCACATATGTGCACAGTAGTCCACAAGTCCACAGGCTCAGAAATGTTTATGAGACAGATTTGGCCCACCAGAGCTCTAAGAAACACATGTATTTTCACAGTCCACATGCCAGCATATGGAAATAATTTTTATCTTTTACTCTTTTTTGAAGAGGTATATCTTACAAGACCTTCTGGTAGCTACTGGAGACTTTAGGTATGATGACTGAAGTGTGGAAGAGAGATTTCAAAAAGCCTTTTTTCAATGCTATCTTACTTTCTGTAGCTCCTGTCTCAGCCACGATGGCAGAGGTTGTCCCAATTTGTGTAGGAGTTTTGACAGTTCCACATTGTGATCTCTGTAGTAGTTTGACAGAAAAGCCCTGCACTGATGGATACAAAAGGAGATATTTTCATTTAATAGAATACTGTACTGCAGTTACTGTGAATTCTAGGTTTCAAAGTTTATTTTACCTGTGTCAAAACTTCATCTTATGCAACTTATATTGTTTTACACTATCCACTGCATGCAAGTTTCAGCTCTTCAGTTAGGAGCTGAACTGTAAAAGGTAATTTCAGGATAAACAAAGGTTGTCCAAAATGAACACTGAAGTTAACGCAACAGGTACAATTCTACTCTTAGATAGTCATGTAAATTAAGAATCGCACTGAAGTTGATGCAGTTACTTTGAATTTACTAAGTGTGATTGAAACCAAAGCTTCTAAAATATTTTTATAGGTAGGCATGTATCAATAACCTCATTTTCAGAAGTACTTAGAGTTGAAAAATACAACAAAAACATTCTTGTCTTGTCTCTGGCCAAGTCTTCTCACCCAGTGATTTTCTATCAGTATGATTCTGTTGATGTGAAGTTACTTATAATTTAAGGACTGTGAGAAAAAAAATCCAGGCTTACTTGCTACATTAATACTTCCTGCTGTTCGAACCGTAAGTTTTTATTTGCATTTTAGTCAGGCTATATGAAATGGAACACAGGAGAGAATAAACATAGAATAGGAGACTAAACTGCCCTTAGGTACAGGCTGCAGCATTTGATCTGATGGAAATTTCTTCATTTGAGCATTTGTTTGGGGAAGGTATTTATAAAATTCATAGAAACAGAACCTCACCTCTCCTAAATCTGGATCACATGAGAGTCTGCGTTACTTGTCATGGTCTAACTACTCTCAAAGACAAGAGACCACACACAAATACACATATCTGATCACAACCCAGAAAATAACATGCACTGTGGAGCCTCCGCTGCTTAAGTCACTTAGGTAAAGGGGACAGGTTTCCAAGTGAATGTCAGGGCTGACAAATTTATTTTTCTAAGGGGGGGCCAGGTTTTAAAAGTTGTTTTTTAAAATTACTTAAATTCTTCATGTTTGAAATAAAGAACTGAAAAAGTCTGTGCACTCCACAGCTATCTTAGATTTTTC
>NW_010565502.1:27608-65704 GCF_000687285.1 Phaethon lepturus | reverse complement strand
TCGTTGTTAGGGAAAAGTAGTAAAATAATTAACATCTACTCAATTTTGTCTTCTCTCCCTTCTTATGATTTTTGCCTGTCTGGCACCCCATATATAGCAACTGAATCCCTGTATAATGCCAGTAAGCATAATGGTTTACCTCAGAATCCATAGGAGGGTATTTTCTACCTTTGCTCTTTCCAAGACACTTTGTTTTTCCTTCTTCCAGGAGCTGACACCAGAAACCTTTATGCGAATCAAACCTGAAACAAGTATTTTGCAGCGTAAGTGAGATACTGCAAGCAGGATGCATCTCCCAAGTTTAGGCTGAAGACTCAAAAGAATAAACCTAAGATTATCAGTCTTATTTTAAGGACAACCAAATCTAAATGTCAGAATCCAAAGGATTTGTGTGCATGTGTATTTATGATGTACACAGTGGACATTACATTCCGGACTGATACCGTTGAATCTGTCTTGCAGATAAAATAAAAAATAACCAGAAACTAATTCTCTTTCCTTTCTGTTTATGCATGTCAGCAGCCCATGTTCCACTTATGGAAATAAAATTAGTTTTGATTCATCCAAAATTCATGTGCAATTCTCACTATTTACTTGGTTCGTTTGTCAGAGATCTACTTCTGTAACAGTCAAGCTCCACGTTGAGTGGCTCAGTGGATGACTCACAGAAAATCTAACCCTGAATTGTGTCCTTTGCAGACATTGAAGAATACATCCTACTGACAGCTCGAAGGAGAAGTATGAGAGGCTTTATTTTGCAGTGAGCTTAGTTATAAACTGGTATTTTAGGAATGTAGGAATGTGTGAAAATGATGATTAAATTAACTCACGTTAGGGCTTCAGAGTAATTATAATGAGGAGAGACTCCCAGAAATTTCTGTACTTCATCCATTACGGTAGATGGGTCAGTTCTCAGCTGCTGTCCATCAATAATTAGCAACTACAACAAATAAAATAAATGGAAGTTTAATTTAAAATTCATTATTTCAAGCTTCAGTCTGAAACTTCCACCTCTGTCAAACTCATTCATTATATGGAGAGTACCGCCCCAGAGAATGATAAATGGTCCAGTTTTAATTGTCATCATGTTTAATGACCTGGGATCAGGGTAAATGGCATGTTAATTAAAACTAAAATGATATTAAATTGGAAGCTGTTGTGACAACAGAGAAATAGCAGTGAAGGATCTAGAAAGGTAAGAAATACTGGCAGGAAATTGAGTGGGATTTGTCCAGCCAAGAAAAAATGGTGTCAATGTCTAGAGAAATAACCTAGGATTCTCATAGACACAAACATATACATATATACGTAATGTTGAAAAGCTTGTCACTGGAAATGACCAGAAGGACAGAAACCAGTAGGCAGCTGTTAGGTGAAATTCCTTACTTCTAAACCCATACAACAATACATCATTGTATGAAAAAGCTTTTGATGAAGGAAGGCTCTCATTTTTCTAGATAAGGCTGTACTTTTAAGCTGAGCTGATTTTAGGTCTGCCTTATGTAACTGTTTTATGCTTCAGCAGCTCCTTGAACCTGCTAAATAGTTTGGATATGACCTACCGTATATCATTGCTTTTGCAATGCAAGTTAATCCCTAGTACTTTTGGAGAGAAAATGTAAGGCTGCCAGGGCTGGTTCTTTGCTGTCATTGTGGGATGTAAAATCTGGCAAAAGCCTGTATGACAATGCATACTGTTCAATATTCATGGGTTACTTCTGGAGAAAAGCTAATGAGAACGTAATGTTGAGCATTTCGTACGAGTATCATGATACTACAGTATTGCGTATCTCTTGAAGTCTGAAAGGCTGGCCCAAAGAGAATATGTGGAGAATAACACCAACTAGATGCACCAGGGCTTCCTTGGCATACCCTGGGAAAACAGAAGGTGCAGACTCCAGCCAGCTTGTCTCAGCTAAGCGAGTCCTGGATAAACAGAAGGTTCAGATCACAGCCAACCTCCCTCAACTAAAGTAATCTTTAAATGCTGGGTGCGGAGTAGTACCAGACATGCTGTTCATGTCAGAAAAATCCATTCCAGAAATAAATCTACCAAGAAGATACTGATCATGTGATACTGTCTGCCCGGTCCTGCACATCACATGATGCTCAGGGCTTAGGATATGCATCTTTTGAGGCTTGATCTTACACAGGGCCATAAGGCGGATAATGATTTGGCTGTTATATGCCAACAGAAGCTTGCAGGGAGATCCAATTTTCATGCTGCTTATGTGCCACCTGTAATGAAACCTATGGATCCATAAACACACACCGTTTGAAGTTCAAAGACACACAGAGAAACTGGTCTTAGCACAAAGAACATGTTGAGAATTCAGGATCATACTCATATATACCAGATGTAGATGATTAGGAACACCAATGTGCCAAACCGTTCCAGTGCATGAATGAGTCCCAACAGAGGTTCTGATAAATGGATGCACTGTTATGGGCAGTAATGTGTGACAAATTTCTAAAAACAAAGTGTGCAAAAGAGACACAGTGCTTTGACAGTTACAGGGTAGTCACGTGAGGCAAAACATGAATTCACCTAAAAAACTGTTGATGCCTGAGATGGCAGACACACTGACGTACACAAAGGCTTTATATGTGTTGCTAACTACAACAAATCAGAGACAGCTCTCTGGTCTCGAAGCCAAATGGCACAGTATGATCTGGATCCATGTTGGTTAACTCTCTCACCCAGAAAACCAAACTAGTTGTGTCCACACTCCTCAATGGTAATGGTTCTGTTACCTTTCTAACTGTGCTTTGGAACTGCTTGGCAAGATGCTTTTTGCTACGGGTCCAAACTGTGCCAGAAACATGTTAGAAATCAAGCAGTACGGACAGCAGTGGGACAGTGTGTTAACTCTTGTACAGTTACAGGTTTATTTACTACTACAATCACAGCCTGAAGAGATTGACACAGTGGGAGACTACTGCAGGAAAGAACCAAGAAGTGGGCAAAGAGACTGATGCATTTAAATATTAAGGTGTTACAAAACCATTTCAGATGGAAAAGATATTTTTTACACCCCAAAGCATTCAGACACCAAACCTCTTCTCAACCCATGCAGGGAAGGCAGTATCCCAGCTGACTTCCCTTGATGCCAGCTGATACTTGCTACCACTCAGAGTAGGCACAAGTATTATTGAGCAGCTTCCCTTCATTTTCCTTCAAATTTTCTTTTGGGAATCCTGATGGACCGCCTGGTATTAAAGAGTCCACAAAGCACTGCACGCCTGGTTCTATTTTCCTCAACATTACTGACAAAAAGGCAGACACAGAGCGATGGAAGCATGAGCAAATGAAAAACAGCTGTAACTTAAAGGCAGTTCAGGGTACAAGACAGTTCAAGGAGCAGCAGTGATGTTTCTTGAGCTTACAGATTATTGTTTTGATTTGTTTTGCAGAAGAAGCAATGTCTTAAAACATGCTCTAGTATATCTAGGATAGCCCTAAGCAACAGTATTCAGTAGGCAAGACTTTTACAAAGGCTATCTTTTAGGATACTATATATATAAGATTAGGATGTCAAGTTACAGTCTTATTCACCTGATAAGGTGGGAAGTAAGTTAGCCATCTTTCAATATGGATAGCATACCATCCAGGTGCTAGGCATCTCTTTTGGAGAGCTCTAAGCTCAGATGGGGCTCGAGGTCCAGCTGTGATCACCTGATAGAAGCTGAATTTCAGAGCTGCAGGATCTTCATGTGATCGTTGATGCTGTAATAGAAGTTACATTGCTGGAGCTTTACAGACCACAAAAGTTGGGAAAATAAGACAAAACTGGTTGGTCTTACTGACCAGGCCTTACTGGCCTTGCCATGAGTGATTATTTACACCAAAAGTTAATTAAAGTTACGAAGTCCTCATCTGTATTAATTTGTTGAAAATGCTGAAATAAACATTGTTTGTATCAATAAATACTGTTTTTATCAGAAGAAATCAGAAGATAGACTGATAGTATCAATATTGCTATTGATACTAGCAATAACACAACAATGTATAAGTATTTATTTTCAATAAACTGAGTAGCAGGTTTTGTACAAATGACTTCTACATAATAAACACAAATACTAAAAAGCTCTGTTTCTAGTAGTTTCATATTTTCTTTTTCCAGCTTACTCAAGGTAAATACACAGAAAGGCAAATTTGAACACTGGTATTTATGAGGATCATTGGGAAATTCAGGTCAGAAGGGATCTCAGTAGGATTCTAGTCAAGCCTCCTGTCCAAAGCAGGGTAGGCTATGGGATCAGACTCTAGATCAGACTCATTACACAAAACATGTCACAGAAGTTCAAAGGACTGTGTTCTCTTTGGAATGTTATCTTTTTTATTATTATTATTTTTTATACCTTTATCTTGCCAAATTCCTGTCGAAATCTGTGGACCAGAAGAACAAAAATTTCTTAATCTTGTATTTTGAGTGTGAACTAGATACTTGTGTCTACGAACTCACTTTTGTATGTGCTGATTACATAAATTAGTTGAGTAAGTAAGCATTTTTACATGCTTGCATTATATGCAGACTTTTGAAAGGTGGTTTCTGGTATTTTAACCTTTGAAAGAATTTCAGGTTTACATTGACAGATACCTTAGCCCACAGATGATCATATATGGTGTACTGACTGACAAATAAAAGCTTGTATTATCCAAACCCTTTATATGTGTATATACTGAAAGGCTATACAGAGGAAAGAATATTGAAGGTGGAAACCCTGACTTGTGCCTGCCCATGTTCTTCAAAGTGCATACCTGATACCAGGAATACGCCCGATCGGATGGGTCGATGAGGATGGTGATGATCTTGGCCTTAGGGATGAGGGAGGCAGCTCGCTTAGGGGCTTCCTCAGAATGGAAATAGTTGGCGCTTTTCTCAAAGAGAAAGTCAGTGGTCACATTAGGAGGAGCGGGGAAGAAATCCATGTACCTAGGAAAGCAACATAATTCTCAGAATTACTTAAAAGTCACACAAAGGTTGACGAATCTGCTTTACTCAAGAATAATCAATTAAAATAATAGCCCAGTTGCCAAATAAAAGCATACAGAAGTTTACATCATATTTATCATATTTTACTTGGTACTAGCTTTCTTCTTCTCACTACATGTAACCAGACACTGCAGCTATTTTTTGGTAACTGGATGAAAATGTTACGATATTCATGTATATTCTTAAAATTAGTGAATTCTCACTTTCCCGTCAGAACAAACTCCTAGCAAAGTCAAAAGCAGAAGATGAGTTTTCCACATCTGGCCTTTTGCTGACATCAATTACAGTGCAATACCGTAAGAAGAAGATATTCAGTATCAAAATTGCTTTACTCAAAAGAGAATAGAGCTTGCTTACATGGGGAAGATACACTGAAACTGCCTCCCCCCCAGTTTCATCAGGTTTCTAAGCAGTGACTGCATCTTTCTCTTATTGTTCTATTAGTCACATTTTTGTGGAAACATTGGTTGTATTCCTTTTAGTTTTCTTTGCAAGCTTTCCTCATCCATTATGAAGTTGCAGTTAATTTCCAGCAATCTCCTACGTCACATACAGACTTCTTTATCCATGGCCTTCACACCACTTTTCATTATTGTTGAGGAAAAGAATAAATGGGAAATGTTGGTGGTCTTGATTTTTCAGTTAAACTTTCTATTGATAAAATAAAGGTCACTGCCCTGCTAGTTTATTAAGTACTTGTATCTGCCTAATGCTAATGCAAATATCTGAGAATATGATACTGTTTCATTGCATAAACAGTGGACTGCATTTTCAAAAAAACATTAGGGCTGATTTGATGAAAATGATGAAGTTATACCAAGTTCTGTTCACAAATAAAATTATTAGAAACTAATGACCCAGCCTGACTGTGACCACAGAGTATTTTACCAGAATATCAACAGCAAAGAAAAAGGCCAGCTTTGAAAGAGGCAACAGGCACTAAAGGCAAATCTGCTCTACATCATGTACAGTGTCATTAGGCTGTTGTACTGAAGTCCTGGTAGTAAGACTGAGTAAATGCAAGACAATGAGGACTCCAACCTTATAAAGAAACACTTAACATTAAATATGGCACTACACCAAATTTTGGGAAAAAGTTAATTGATTCTTTAGATAGCATGGCAAACTTGAAAAAAGTAGAAGCTGATGTGGTGTCAGTGAAAAATGGTGAAGAGATTGGACACAGTGGGATATCAAGCGGTTGTGAAGTTTAGGCTCAGCATTTGTGCTGAACACAGACTGCAGAACTCTTGCTTAGTACCTCATTCATGAGACAATTATTAAACTCAAGAAGAGCAAAGCTGAGAAGGCTTTAGAGAGACTCGTCTAAGAAATCTGTAACAATGCTTACATAAAGAAATGCATGACTGCTCTCTTTAGACTTCTCCATTTTAATCACAGAAAGATCAGTTCTCATCTTACTGTTCTGTCATCTCTGCTGGGAGACTACAATACACATCTACACCTTTTTCAAGATAGCAGCATTGAGGTTGTCGAGGGCTGAAAGAACCCTTTCCTGCTTCTGTTTCTAGCCTTGGTCTAAATGTAAGCTCAGGCAAAGACTAAGTGAGAGTCAGCTCTGGGAAAACGCTGTATCTCCACAACCATAAAAGAAATTGAATTGATTGTTATTTTTGAATACTCTTGCCATGAAAGAATCCTAGGCAATTCATGGACCAATGAGGAGAGACCTTGTATCTAGTTACCATCATTACATGTCAGCATTAAAATACACTATCAGACTGAAGGCCTGAGAGGTTTGTCTGGCAGACAGAATGCAAATCTAAGAGTTAAGCAACTACCATCAGGTAGTTCTGAGTACCCAAAACTTAACTGTGAGAACCTGGCAGGGGTGCGTGAGGCATATAACCGAGAGGTACAAATAGCTAAATGGGTGCTGTAGAGGAAGAACCTGTCAAAAGGACGTACCTGGTCTGTACAGGTTGGCCACAGGGAGCTTTATGCACCAGTGCTGCGTTAAGATGAAGGTAATCAGGCACACGTTTAGCAGACAAATTGTATCTGCGTGTTAGGGAAGTGGATATGGCAGGAGGAATGAGAGAAGCAGCAAAGTGGTCTTCTAGCAATATGAAAACATTGATTTTATGGAAGAACTGGCTTACTGTACTTAGGCTGTCTCCATCAGTGTGGACCCGCTATACCTCGCTTGCATGTCATCCTCTCTGACTTCAAAAGTCTCCACAGCAAGCAGTCAGCTTTCTAATTTCCAGTCATTCAGCCGGCATCTCTCTATTGGAAATAACCGTCTGACTCACCGTATTTTGTAATAAGGATCTGCTGCAACAATTAGAACTCAGTAAAAACTAAGTGACTTAAAAAGAAATTGGATCTGATGTATCTGTGCTAAGGCCATGTAACAGTGTTAAACCTGTTAATTTTATGAATACTAAATCAAAGGCAAGAAAACTATTTTCCCTTAAAGTGGGGGGGAAAACCAGAAACAATACAAAATAGCAATAATATTTTACTGGTGCTCCCCAGCCACTACAGCGTGTTACCGCTTTTCATCTTGTAGTGCTTTATACTGCAGCACTTTCTGAAAGTAAGAGAAATCAAGAATGACCTTCTGGGTGTAGCTATGTCCGGTGATTCCCTGGTAGCCATAGTGAAAATGGCAGCAGTGATACCTACTCTTTTTTAGCACCACTTACGGACCCTACAGGGACAGTACTGTTCTCCTAATTACCTGATCTTTGAAAAACATTTTGAGAGGCTTTCCCTGTCCCCCTTTTATCTGATTGCTATTTCTAAATCCTATTTAAAGGGAAAAATCTCTCTCCCTGAAATTACCTTTTTTTCTTTTAAGAAATAAGATTTCCAACAGGAACGTAATTTTCGCCTCCATATATACAACTAACAACCATTACTGTCCCAACTTCAAAGGCATGTGTAATGAGAAACACATATTTTGTTACTGTTTTGCATATATTACTATATGGATATTTGCGAGAAAGCCTCACAAAAGTTAATGCATTTATGATCTTCTGTAGTAAGATGTTATTCACTTGCATTTATTTATTAATTTAGAAGAATACTGAAGGTTATTTTTTTAGCTCATTCCATATATAAACAGTTACCATTACCAACAGTAATGTCATTTTTGTATTGTTCACAATATATAAACTTTTATATTTATACTAATAACCCATCTTACCAATCAATCCCCCTGTGGTAGTTATTTCTATTAAAGAACTGTACCTCCTCAAAGGTTTTTGGGCTGGGGGAGTTACTAATGATGGAAGGATGCATGATCAGGAACAAATACAAGGCTGTGGTACCTGCAAATAGGATAAAAGTCCAAGATGAATAAAAAATTAAGAACAAATACACACTCACATTTGGGGGGGGGGTGTCATACCCACAGATGGAGTAAACCAGCTTTACTCCATTTCATTTCAGTGAGGGGATGCTGATTTATGTCACCTAAGAATCTGTGCTTTCTGTGCTTTTAAATTGAAGATATTTACAGAACTGTACATAGTTAACACAGAAACTGAAATGCCAATGCTGAAATCTGTTTTTCACACTTTTAGTAAGTGTGTTTTAGAAACAATTATTGGTTTTTATGAGACTGTCACAAAAATAATTTTAAAATCTTGCACTCAGTAACTACTGGAGATTGGTGAAGATGAAAGGAAGCACACATGCAATTTTCTGATTACAGGGAAGAAAATTAACCATTAAGTTAACTTATAAACTACTGCAACCTTGCAATTCAATCTGTCCATTAGGAACTTCTTGACTTGAAATAACAGGTTTCTATAAACAAGACACTTGCAGAACAGACAAAAACTTGCAGTTAAGAATCTACATCATTTGAAAAATGGCCTTCCCTTCCTCCTCCTGTTTTGACAAGATCTTGTCTATCTTGTTGATCTCTTTATTAAAGCGTTATTCATTTTGACATAAAGCCAAAAAAAAAAATCCAACACACACCTGACCCTGTATTTTCAATGTGTACTGTTGTCGTAACTTACATTATTAAACTATATTTGGATGATATCCGAAAATAAAAAAAATGCTATTAGAGGATCAAGATCTCTACGCAGCAGTCTGAGTAGAACGTGATTAATCAGTATAATTATTTGAACTTACACATAGCCTATCTTGTTGAAATACAATAAAAACTCACCAGTTTTCTGGGGTCCTACAACCAAGAATTTTGGTAATCGATCACAGGTTTTCTCTTTAGACCAGATATCTCTGTGCCGTCTGTCATCACAGGGATTCTAAAACGGAGAAGAACAATGAAGAATTTCACTGGTAATCACACTTGATAACGTTCTAATATTACATTTATATAAATTACCAATCTTTCACCAATGTACAAATATTCTTACCAGAAAAAATTATTTTGCCTTGTGACAGAAAACCATGTTCTGTATTAAATAACTATTTCATTGATTCAGAAAGGTACCTGCAATGTAACCAGCAGAGAAACTGTATGTCTTAAATGGTTGGTTGTTTTTTTTTTATGAGACAAGTATGTTGAAGAAATGTGGTTTTCATTCTACCTCCTTGTCCTGGTTTCAGCCAGGCTAGAGCTGGTTTTCTTCACAGAAGCCAGTGTGAGACTGTGTTTTGGATTTGGGATGAGAAACTGTTGATAAGGTGCTGATGTTTTGGGTTGTTGCTGAGCAGTCAAGGACAGTCCAGCTTCTTGTGCTGGCCTGCCAGCAAGGAGGCTGGGGGTGCACGGGGAGCTGGGAGGGGACACAGCCGGGACAGCTGACCCAGGCTGGCCAAAGGGATATTCCCTACCATCCGACGTCATGCCCAGTACATAAACTGGAGTTGGCCGGGGGGCGGAAATCACTGCTCGGGGACGGGCTGTCGATCGCCGGGTGGTGAGCAATCGCTGTATTGGGCATCACTTGTTCTTGTACATTCCTGTGTTGGTATTATCATTGTTGTTTCCTTCTTTCTTTCTGTCCTATTAAACTGTGTTTATCTCAACCCACAAGGTTTTTTTTTCCTAATTCTCTCCCCCGTCCCACTGCGGGAGGGGGAGTGAGTGAGCGGCTGCGTGGTGCTTAGTTGCCGGCTGGGGCAAACCACGACACTCCTTCCTACATACATATAGTTGCCCCAGCTACTCAACAGACCCTGGGACAGGATCATTTCTCCTATGAAATGTCAGTATGTTCAGCAGAATTATGCCAAAGACAAATTTGATCCCACATACTTAAGATGTGGAAATAATTCAAAATCAATTGATCAATTACATACAAATTCGGAAGACTTAAAATTGCTAATGAGTTCTTTAATTATTGACTCTTTCTTCTACATTACTGTAGCAGCTGCCACCCTATACATGCTGTAGTTTTTAAACTAAAATAGTAAATTGATTATAATTTAAGGATTTCCATTCACAAATACATATCTGATCCTCCAGTCCAAATCAGTAGATAATATTGAGTCCTGTTTTTCCATGTGCTGCTTTACAACTGAAGCGGTTTAAATTTGTTAGAAACACTACTTGCAAACAGCGTTTGACACTGTTGTTTGGCAGCACTACACTGAGACAAAGGGAATTACCCATCTTTTAGGCTTAAAAAAATGTAACTATTCAGATTCACGTGCATTATAGACAAAAGACATGACATTCAGTATATGTTGGTCACTGTTACTTATACATTTCTTTTCTAAGTAATTCTGATTTTTCAAGTCATTTGTCTAGAGGCTAATTTCCATTTTTAAAATTCATTCTCTCTTAACATTATGCAAAATTCTTGACATTTTTCCCCTAGTTCAATGCTTTATTCAATAACAGCATGAATTTCAAGATGCATATTTAAGTTCAAATTTGCAATCTCATACTCAGATTCTAAGTTGGCAACTCAATATCCAATGCTAGAAAACATTTGAGTAAGCAAGCTTAAATATATTTTTAAATTTGATCTAGCAAAGCTTGCTCCTTAGAATATTTCTACCAAGTCACCTCAGAAGGATGATATTTGGGATACATATTATCTCTGGAGGGACACATGTACCTACAGCACTCAGCCATTCGACTGAATTGGCTGAACCGTCGCCGAGCATGTGCAAAAAGAACCTGACAGAGTTCACCACTTGGTGCAGTAGTCTCTCTTTTGGGACTGTGCTCAGAGGGCTGGGCGATGGGCTGAAGACACTGTCAGCTGCAAGGTCAGTGCAAGCTTCAGCCTTAGCAGGTCTTCACATTCCTGATATTTTCAATTTGCTCACTTATGAAAGCGGGATAATCCACAGAATTGATAACATCAATGTATTAAGCGCCAGTAAGCTTCTTGCTTGGGCAGTTCACAGCCATTTGTGAAAACTTTCTAATCTATCTAACCTAACTCTACTTGGCTGGCCAATTTTAGCATTAAGGCAGCCATGGTCTTAACACCCTTTTTTCTCTTTCATCCAAAATGCCCTCACACACTTGGAAAAAAGTTCATTTGTTTAATGACCAATTTTCAAAACATTCATATACTTCTGTCAAACGCTTCATTTCTGTTAGATCCAAAAGGAGAAGAGAAATAACATGGCATGCCTTTCCTGCACTTCCCACATTTCTAAAAGCAAGTAAAGTCACAAATACAATGAATTAAAAGATAACTTTAATTACATATCTTAATACATATTAATTTCACAACCTTTCTATGGAGAAGGAAGTGACACAGAAAACAAGCACATACGCTGAAGCTTCAGTACGCTATTTTGTGGAACCAACTAAAAATCTAAATATATTACTGCTTTTCTCTACAAGAAATTGAAACAAAGAACTTCACCAAAAAAACATAAAGACAATTTTTTTCTGATCTCTTCATCAGCAAGCCTGCCTACCTGCCAGAGAGGGTCCTTTTGCTCAGGGAATAGTTCAAAGTACTTGTGAGCCAGCTGAACCGGAGGAAGAGTTTGCAGTTTCAGGTTTGTCCAGGTATGAACAAAGTTGGCCAGATTCACAAAGGTGTATAACCCCAGGCGGTCGTTTCCGTAATTAGACAAATGTGTCATGAAGATGCTGATCTTTAGAAAACAAAATAAAGAAAGCAGACATTGACTCTTTGTATCACTAGATGGCAGCGTAACCACAGATAATACAAATTTAATTTGCAGTTTGCTCTTATGTAGTGCTTCAAGACTTTGATCACATTCACGTAGAATCCTACTATCCTTGCTCTTTGTTGAATTACACCCTTATTCTCAAGTCAACTCAATGCAATCAATGAAGAAAATTGTGGAATAGGTACTATAAGGTCTGTGTGAACTAGGATACGCAATCCTACCGTGGGGTTGTACAATATTTATATACTCTTTATGAAAATTTGCTTAATGGAGAATACAGCAAACAATAACCACAGTTTTACTTCAAGTGGGATACAAATGCAATATTAAAAGTGTGAATTCTGTTTTTGTGGAAGAGTAAAGAAGTCAGACACCAAGAGAACAGCTGACCTCTACTGCTGTGATTTAAATCTTGTTGCTACAACTGTGAAGTGTTATAGGGTAAGTAGCTCACCTCTTCTGCAAAGCTATTCTTCAAGCACTGGGCAGATAGCTGAATCATACCCAGAAACAAAAAAAACCTGAAACCTGAGTGAGTACTTTCAAATAATTGTGCATAAAGTACTCCTGAATAAAATAAATTAAAAACCCAAACAAAATAGCTCAATATCCATCAGTTATAAGGCTGCTTGTATTTTGTTCTTCCAGCACCTTACTGTGAAATTGCTACTCAGATAAAAGTCTCCCCACTACATCACTTGCTCCAACTGGACTCTCACACTCCCAATGGAAGCAATGCTTGCCTTGAAGCTTTCTCACAGGAAGGGCATGTTTGCATGCACGTAAACAGCGTTGATGAGCGGAGCAGGAATATACAGACTGCAAAGATGGTCTCTCAGGGACCGCGGAAGGGCTGAGGACTGAAACCTCTGTTTTGCAAAATCATCCATTTCCAAAGTAATTTTTTCACTCAAAAAACAATCTTGTTCTATTAAGATCTGGAAACCCTTGCCTCTCTAGCAGTCACTTTTTTTTTTCCCCAAAAAGCTTTTTTTTTATAATAGCGGAATTCTCCCAAGATAAATTCTCCGCATGAATTTCCATTAAAAAAATAGAAACATTACTCTTTATAAATAAATCTGCTAATGCCATGAATGGGTAATTTCCACTTAAAGTAAAACTTGATGTAAGCCACTTAAAAAAGGAAAAGGCCTATCACGGCCATAATACTGAAATTAGTTCAGGAATTGAAGTTCATCTTTTGTAAAGGAATTCCACCCTTCAATCTAAAAAAGGAAAAAGAAAAGAGTGAAAAATTGGACTCTACAGTTGTATTCTTTTGTTTCAGAGTATTTAAAACACTGGCTTCCTTTGACATAAACGTTCAAAGCTACTGAACTTATATTTTGAACACCTAACTGTAACACTACAGAGTACTTGCAGTGAATGGACATGGAAAATGCGTTTGTTTAATAGTGTCATTTGGTAACACCTCTTGGCTTATAAAGTAAGCTGAGGGCTTCAGTTTGTCTGACTCAAGTAAAATTAGAAGATATACACTGATAAATCATTAGGATACAATCTTTTCAGATAGGGAGTGAGATTGAAAAAAGTCCCCAAATCCTCCCTTTTAGGTAACCAATAATAAGCATTCTGCCAAACATATAATCTTTTCGAAGTTCCCTTTTTTATTTCAATTCTCCAAGCAGGAACAGACCAGCTGTAGGACTACAGTGTTCTCAACAAAGATAAAATCAGAGAGTTTCCATAAAAAAGGTTAACTTGTTTTCCTGACAGCCTTTTCCTTTCCTACACGTGGGTTGACCTCTGACATTTCTAATGTCAGCTCACCTCCTGGCAACTCCTCACCTGCCAACAACTAGAGCTCTGCCCTGGAAGAAAAAGCAAGGGAACTTGAAAAGATTGCTAGTTTGGGGAAAGTATGTATTATTCTTTCCCTGAAGGGAATACCACCGTAATTTTAAGAATGTTAGAGTGGAGGCTGAAAAATTGATAGAGCGTATCATCATAAATAATTTCCAGCATACGAAACTGTGTCAATGAAGGCGAAAAATGTCAGAGACCTTAGTTAGCATTTTACAGGGGGTTTTATGTCAAATACTTCATGTTTTAATTATTTACAACAAAAAGAAAGATGATCAAACGCTGGTTTAAAATGTTAAGGACTAAATCTTATAAAGAACTGTAACCAAATGCATACTCTAATATACAACTTTACATTGTAGAAAAGGTCTCCTTTACTTCTACATGGCATCACAAATATTACAGATCAGCTGAGACTATCTTCCAGGAAAACCTGAGCAAAAGTCTTTTCTCTCCGGTCAACACTGTGCAAACAAATTCCTAGTAAAATCACTACCACTAGCTGTGTAAAATTGTAAAAAACTACAATCCTGTGCTTCATAGAACAATGAAATATTGCTGATCCCGTGCCTAATTCACCTCATCTGACCTGAGAACTACTTACTCTTGCTTTCAGCTTGTGTAACTAAGATGAATGTGATGCTGCAATGGCCACGTTTCCATTTCTCTGAGAATGACCTTGGACCACTTTGCACACCAGGGATCCCCAGCAGAGGTGGCTTGCAGTACATGATGCCAACCTGCCAGCCACTCTCTCCTCTCTAGGGGCGTTCCTGCAACTTTGTCGACAACAACTACGCAGCCACGGCACCGGGAGAGATGGATAAGCTGATCCTCCGGTCTCCCTGGCTGCAACGAGGAAATGATACCCAAGTGCCATTTTGATGGATTTCACCTTGGCATGATAGCCCAGCTGCTGGGAACATTGTGTTGCTGCCCGCTTCCCTGCTTTCCCACCAAGCGGTGCAGAAGGAAGGAAACTCGTATCATTACCCTTCCATTTGCAGGTGTGCAGTCTCACACTAAGTCAGACAAAATTATTACTTTTTGCCTCCCATATTGAGTCATGATGCTTTGTTTTGTTCTATCATACCACATTCTGTTTCATTCAAACAAGTTCTAACTAATGAGAATGATTACTCTTTCTGTGCCAGCTAGTAGTTCGCACGCTATGTTATTAAAGATTTATTCTCTTAAGACCACAGATCAGGAGATATAAAAGGAATCCTTTGTGGGCACCTCTGAAGACTAGACCTAGTAAATAACACTATTTATTCAATAATCTTGCACCTCTGGGAAATGCTGTAAAATATAAATAGAGCTTCATATATTTCTTTATTCCTTCTTCAAAAGGGAAGCAGCTGTGAGTGGATTTATATTTACTCTAACAAGCATTTTAGCCTCCCTTTCAGTTAAAGAGAGCTTATTTGATTTTATTATTCCCAGCCCTCTTCTAAAATAATTTCTTTCAGGACATCTCAGCATTTTCTTTATCTCAGTGCGAGAAGGATCACCCTTTTTAGCTGTTCCTCATAAACAAACTATCATCTTGGTTGCACTTCAGTGCACACTCTTCCACAGGATTTAATATCTTTCATGAGGGGACTGAAATGGAATGCAAACGATTTTTAAAATGATGGTATAGAACTAAATCTGGCCTCTGGGCAGCAGCTCCTTTCGTGCTCCCATCCATCTCTGGATCAGAGTAGCAAAGGTGCTTTGCTCTCACAGAGCCCCACAGGCAGCTGTATGACCTGCTCTTCAGCTTCTCCCCAGCATTCCTGTTCTCCTTCCCCAGAATAAAAGGGCAGAGGGCTATTTCTGTTTTGCTCTCCTTCCCAATCCCTGATTTTATTTGGGATTCTGACTAGTACTGCAGAGACGTAGGGAAATGAGGACAAGCACTCAGGAGAAACAGCTTTTATCTTTTTGAATGCTCATTCTGTGCTGCGTATTTCCTTACTACCACAACATTTCCCAATTAGAGGCAATAGCTTCTAGGTCAACAAATTAGAGTTGAGACAGAGATTGAGTTGCTTCTATTAAATCATAAGTATCAGGAAAAGATGAACCAGCATTATCTAATATATGAATCCAGAATAGATAAAACAATAGATGCTCAACAAACAACTTACACAAAAGGAAAAAAAATGCAACAAGTTACCCAGCTTTCAGCGATGGATGTTATTTTAGCAGGCTGGTTATTTAAAAAAAAAAAAAAAAAAATTGATCACTACAAAATCAACATTATTAGGATGCTTCACCTATAAAATTATACCACAAGGACACTACTAACTAAGCTTCTACAGTCTTGATAACAGTTGTTTTCCTGACAAAAACAGAGGTGTCTGCCTCCCAGAGGAATGCCATTACCCTTCATTCCCAAGGGTGAGAGGACCCTCTTACAGCTGCTGGCCTGTGCCACGTTTGCATTCCTGGCTACTTCCCCCTGGAGTCAAGTGGTGTCTATTTTTGGACAGACAGGGACAAGAAGACCCATTCAAGGATAGTGGGAAAGACTTTTTTTTTTTCCTTACCAAGTTCCTTGTGAAGGTCTGGAAGAGTGAATTATGAAGCTTCTCGACACTGGGACAGAAATTATTTATGGTGAGCAAGACTACCGGCTCTGACGGAAAGCAGCAGAGTAGATATTTTTGTGCTGGGCAACCTGCAAATATTGCCACTCCCTTCTATATACCGTGCTAAGCAAAATGTATCTTGCTTCACACTCAAACTCAATTTTACACAAAAATTTTGTGATGAATACATTGCACTTACACCTCACTACTATTCTATTATTCTTCTTCATACTCCTTTTTCTGTTTAGACCTCCGTAATGGTGTACCGCAATTGGGAGGACTTTTCTGTTTGTTTTCAGTTACAGTAACAATGCAGGAAGGAAAAGAAGTGGCAATGTCTACAGTGGGGTGAAACAAATTAAGCACAAAAGCTTCTAGCACAGTAAAAAGCCTGTAGAACAGCAGTCCACTAAGGCACTTGTCTCCAAGTTGTTTTGATCATGCACACATATCAGTAAAATTTTTTTGAGTATGCACCCCAATGTATGTGTATTTATTTATAAATTATATACTTTAATACTGAAATTCCAGTATTTTCTTCCCACACCCAAATGGATTGTCTTGCGCACCCGCTGGGGTGGACGTACCCCACTTTGGAGAGCACTGCACTAAGCTGTCAGGATCGGACTGTAACCCAAGAGCTGAGAGCAGACTCACTTTTCTGAGGTTAGCTGTACCCTCTTCAGCAAGCATCAGGGAAGTGGAGGGAGGACTCAGACTTGCAGTGACATTGATGTTGTTAAACAGCTTTATTATTATTTTAGCATTTTAAATCTGGAACTAGAAGAGTTGGTCTAAGAAAAAATTGGTAATAACATTTCTAGCCAACTGGGCACACCTTTCATTTTTTAACTGTATATAAACCTACTGCAGGCAATCCAACTTGAATAAATTCGTAATATTACATCAGTCATCACGGTACTTGTGTCATGGGTACCGTGTCACCCTCCAATCTGCGCAACAGCATTAAAAGGCAGCATTGAGGCCTCCCAACTCAATGTAAGCACAACACTGTAAGTTAAATTATGACTGACAATTAATTATGTGATGTCTGCTAGGCACTAGAAGCAGATTCATTACCAATTTAGTATATTGCTGATATTTTAGCTACTGAACAAATGTTTACAGGTCACAAGAGTGTGTCTAACTCTCAGAACACCTATATTACAATTAATTTGGCATTGTGCACACTCTGTTTGCAGTTCTGATATTGTCTCCATGTTACTCAGAACAGTTTTGTTTCAGGTATTCAGAGACTCAGTAACAGCTGTTTTTGCTCCGTTAGACTAAGTGATAGAATAATGAATTACACTGCAGTCTATGCTTGAATATGTATTTTTAATAGTTGAAAGATACTCCTCTTTGACCTGTATGCTACCAGAAAAGCTGTGTTCAATTCCACCAGAGAGAGATTCCAGCTTGCAACTGCCTTTTTTGTTCTGAGGCTGTCCTGCTGGTTTCATAGCTGCCATGGATCTGTCCATTTGCAAAGACAGCAGGCCAACTAGTTGAATTTGATTTACATAGCAGTGTCTCCACTATAAATATAATGGAGCCAGGGAAGACTTAGAAGATCAAGCAAATTTACATTACCTGGTGTAGTTCTGAATTAATTCTGACAGTCAGGAAACCTGAGCTGTTGCACAACCCTTTTTTGCTTTTCTCTGTAAATTGCTCATTACCCTTGTGACTCAAGTTCCCACCTGGCAGCGCTGTCCGAAAGTCTTGCCTCACTAATAGCTGTAAACCCTTGTAGAAGGCTTTCCATTTGAGAATTTTGAAGAATCATAGAAGGGTAAAGTTTTCTTACTGCTCACAATTTCATTGCATTTATTGTACACTGTTACAAGGGACCACCTCTAATCTAATCCTGTCTGTTCTGCAGCCTTTACATGCTGCCTGTTCATTTAGGATTTTTTATATTTTGTCTATTCCATCCACAAAATACCAGATCCTGTCTGGCTTTTATGGGTGAGTTTTGAAGAACAGACAAAAAGGCGAGGAATGCAAGTATTTTGCAGCCAATCAAAATGGTAGGCAAAAATTATTTCCCTGCCCCAGTTATTGGCAACTCCCCAAACTACTGTTGGAGTTCCCAAGAGTTCTGAAAATGGGCACAAGAGGACAGGGAAGAGATGAAACTCTTTGTGGCCCTTCTCACTCAACTCATGAAGTGGGCCAAGCCTGCTGAATTGAACCAGCCCACCGGAGAGGCCAGGCTCTGCTCCCAGTGGTGCTACCATGGGATGCCTACAATGAATCCCACACCTCAGAGCCCAGGGATCTACCTGCGCATCAGCGTGCTCTCAACACATCTGTCATCCTTCCTGCTTCCCACACTCAGCGCAATTAAATATGAGGTTGTGCAAAACAGGATAGACAGAAAGGGAAGATTTGAGCCTGAATGCCTTGGTTTTGTATTTTCCTCTGTAGTCCCAAAGCCTGACTATTCATCTTGTTCCGGGTCACATTAAGATACAGCAGGTTCTGCTGATGCTCATATAAATCCTCTCATTTTCAGTGCTGAAGGAGATAATTTCTCCCTTGCTGCAAGTCAATTAGCTTAATAACAGCTCTACTCACTGTAACTTGAGAGAGGTAAAAATTAGAGGAAAATAATACTTAGAACTGAATGCATATGAAGACTACAATTATTTTAAGATCTATCAGACAGACACAGGACCTAGACCTTCAACAGTCCTGCCTCTTGATCAGTACTGCTGTAACCACACGGAGAACACTCAGCTGGCTACACATTAGTTTCATTGTTGGGCTGTCAACCATTTGAAGGCTTTCACCAAATTCTGCTCCACAGGGCATTTTCCCTTTTCTTTAGATCTGTAGACACATAGTACTGTGTAAGGAAGTGCAAGAAATGCAATTACTATATTCTGTTGTGTTTGTTTTTCTTGGGGGCAGAAAAGGTATAGAAGATTTTCACAAACCGTTTTCCCTTAAACATTCATGTTGTAGGACAGCAAAGCTCCCAAACTGTATCTTCCATAGTTCAAAGGATATTTTAGGACTGAGTTATGTATGCCTTCTACAAAGTTAAACTGAGACACCATAACTTTTAGTGATGCTACCAGAAAAGGATAAGTGTACAATATTGTCTTATACCATGTCTCACATCCAAGCTGCAGTCTTATATTAAGAAAAAATTGGATTTCAGAATCAAATATTACCTTCCACATCATTTGAAAACTAAACCTAACAGATTAACAAATTGGAATAAACTATAGGAATAAAATCTAAAGAACTGGTAGAAAGCAGATGAGATGCCCTCCATTTCATATCATTGATCTGCTTAATGACTTTTATTTTTATCATTGAAACTCTGCACTTAGAAAAACAGTAACTTTTTCCATATTAAAAATTTAGGAAAACTAGTAGGTCTGTCCTGTGTTTGGCCTGTTTATCTGTGCAGCATGCTGTCTACAGAAGCAGATTGTATCAGACACGTATGAGGAAAGTACAGGATACTCTACATCTGAGAGATGTGTGAAAAACTATTCCCCTATGAAAGTCTTCCCTGCTTTCAAGGGTTACATAAACCATGGAAGTTTATATGGAATCCATGTCTTACCAACTACTTCCAGGGCATGAGTATCCAATGAAATTTAATTCTGTATTTCAAATCTTGATCAAAAACACTACCTTGGAGGAAGATCCCGATACAATTCTCATTTAAATTCTCATCCTCATTTAATTGGCTATCCTCTGGTATTCTGTTTCAAGACAGGTAACAGGAGTTCATTATCTAGGTTCTTCATGCAATTTCATAGCTGCCTCTGTTTGTCATCTCTCTTCAAATATAATCAATCTTGATCATTTTTGATTTCTCTTTAAACTGGAGTTTTTCTGAGGCCTCTTCAGTCAACTGCTTCCAGTTTTGCCCAGAAGATTGAGTCTGAAGAGTACCATGGATTTCCAGAACTTCATTATACAACACTCCACATTATTTTCCACTCTATCCCTTCCACAGCTTGTCAATGCCTTAAAGAATAAGGAATATACCTATGTATTATCCCACTAATGGGAATAACAATGGGAAGGAAAGGGGGAAAATTCCACTGATTTTGCTGTGCAAAATGTGCAGATCCACATGTTAAGATCATTGTACATTCATGATCATTCATGTGTATTTTACAGAATCCAAAAATACAAACTCACAGATAGGAACCTTTCTCTTCTGTTACTGGGATATAACATGCTGTTCGCAATAACTCCTTTTTAAATTGGCTTAACTACGAGCAAGTTATTTCATAGAACAGCAAACTAATTTTCCTATTGTCCGTGTAGCACAGAGTAAGTTAACACACCATTTGTGTCAACTTAGCTTGCTGCCCATGCAACCTCAAGGAGAACAAGAGCTGTTCTCTGAACAAGAACAAACATGTTTGCCTCTTACTCTGTAGCCTCCATCAGCCCCGTGGGACAGGTGAGTGAATTTCAAGTGTTCATCTGACAATAGCTGCTCTAATAGCTCATCTCTAATAGCTGCTCTCAAGGGAGAGCATGTACATCATTAGAGAAAGTGCTGCAATATGCAGTACTGTCTTTGGCGGAATCCTGTTCCACTCACAATTTCTACTTTTCCTGGAAAGATGAAGGGTGTATAGCCTATATGTATATGTATTATTGTAACATGTATAGCTACTCATCAAGACATTCAGATTTGTTATGTTCATGTTAATGATCACATAACCACAGAATCATTAAAGTTGGAAAAGACCTTTAAGATTATCAAGTCCAACTGTTAACCCAACACCACCATGCCCACTAAACCTGAGTGACATGTCTACATGTTTTTTGAACACTTCCAGCGATGGTGACTCCACCCCCTCCCTGGGCAGCCTGTTCCAATGCTTGACCACCCTCTCGGTAAAGAAATTTTTGCTAATATCTAGTCTAAACCCTTCCTGGTGCAACTTGAGGCCATTTCCAAACCTCCCCTAGCGCAACTTGAGGCCATTCTCTCCCGTTCTATCGCTAGTTACTTGGGAGAAGAGACCAACACCCACCTCACCACAACCCCCTTTCAGCTAATTGTAGAGAGCAATAGAAGTCTGACAGTACTGTTATATATCAAACAAATAATTTTGCAATAGATAGCCTTAGTTACTCAGTTAATCAAGTTTTGGTACTTAAATCCACTGCAACACATGTGCAAGCTAAAAGAAGTTAATTTATAACTTAGGTCTCTGAAAACTTTATTATATTGGTCCTTTTTGAACTACTCTGGTCTCAGTTCTTACTCAGCTTATTTTATTGTTCTACATCACCTACCTACAGAAACAATGGCTATGGCACAGACTAGTAACTACTACAGACATATTTTCATAAAGAAGCAGTATGTATGTATGTTCCTAGATGCAGATGAGGAAAATATACAGTGGCAGACACAAAGAAATATTGAAATGTTTTTTCTAAAGGCATGTTCAGTTCAGTTATGTTTAGTTTGGCTTGTTTCTTAGGTCTAATTATTTTCAGAGTGGTTCAGAAGTATTGATAGAGTCTTGTCAGTACTGATAGAGAATTACTGGCAAACCTGAGAAGAAATGGTACAGTTGATGGCAGTTGTTTATACCTACCTCATCATTATATATAGCTCAAAATCTAATTGCTCACTTCCTTCATCATTTACAAGACGTTTAGGAGAGTGGTACAATTTCATTCAGAGAGACATTGAACAGAAGTTTGTTTTTATTAATCCAAGAACTTCACTGAATATTGCAGACAGAAGATGAACCTGAAGTCACGGAAGATTCTAACAAGTTTATCAGGAAAAATACTTGCTAAAATGTTTTAAAGTCAGTACAGTACTAGGAAAAATAGTGAGAATGCGAAATAATAAAACAAAACAGAGAGCTGTCTGACTGGATAAGATATTTATCACTAAAGATTTCTACAATGCATGTTTTCTTTGTGACTTTGCTACAGAATTCCCTGGCTAAATTAGTGCAAGTCACACAACCTCCAAGTCAATTAGTCAACCAATAACATGGGGAAAATCATGTCAGTATACTAATAATACAGGGTTGCTGAAGGTTTTTTTTTTCCCTTCCCTCCCTCCTACTGTAAAACATTTTGGTGCAAGATCCTGATTTAGTACAATCTCACCTAAGGGCCGCTGAAGTCAGCAAGATCTTTAACAGAAGACAGACATACAAAGTATTATTGGAAGGGTAGATAGTGTGTTACATTACTACTTCGGCTCTTTTTCAGCTTCGTGGCACTTCAGCATTCTAGATGCCTTACAAACACAACGGGCGTAACTGTCAAGATCACTTTACAGCCACCATCAGATCGCAATCAAACCAGCAGTGTGGGGATATAAATGCATACCACAAATACAGCTTGCCAACCACAAGATCAGCTACTCCAACAAACCAATTCTTAGTTCCCATATAAAATATAACCAGCAGAGGTAATTTGCAGAGCAGGATTTCCTGATGCTTTTCTCACCTACATGACTTCTGACTGTAAAGTGCCCTGGGAACAGGGTAATAATACTGGTTCTCATGTCAAAAGCTTACAGATGCACATATGGTCCTGTGTTTTTTTGTGGTTTATTCCACAGATTGTGGTTGATCTAGCATACTATAAGGAAGCAAAGCCTCTCTTGTGAATAGCAACAGCCAAACCGCAAGGAAATCTGGGGCTTTATTCTTAGGGGCATTTATTTCAGTGTAGGGTACTCAGTTTCTAAAGCCTCAGTCTAATAACTTACACCTCAGATGCTACATTCACTTAAGATCAGTCATCCAAATTAAACAAGGAAATGTAATGAAGGCCTTTGCTAAGATTTACATTTAATTTACACCCACATTTTCTATTTTTGGAAACTAAATATTTATGTCCTCATTGTTGAGAATATTACTTAGCTGGCACCATAATGATTCCTAGGTAACGTTTCTTCTTCGTAGTTTGCATTAGTGAAAAATAACATTTAGAAAATGCCTCATAACGGAATTTTTGCATCCTCTGAAAAGCTGGGTTTTTAAGAAAATTTTTAAGAAATCCCAGCAATTTTCATGAAAACACAGGAAAGCTTATGAAATCTAAAATGCCACTTCATAATTAGATGAATTCCTAAAGCTACTTAGTTTTCATTTTAATGCCTGATCTTTGCCCAACTCCGACTTGCTAATTATGGTATAAATACATGTAATACTTAAAACACACAAAGATGCAAACCCTAATCTTTAGATTGATTACACGTCAAGCTAATGCTTAGAACTTTAGAAACTGTTTATAAGCACATATTTAAAACCAAAGGCATCATCTTTTCAAAGGCACTCCTTAAAAGGATTGCAACAATTTGTCTTGGGCATATCCTGGTCTGACATTAATTTAGAGTTCTGTTTAGAAAGTGTGTTTAACTTCTAGTCTTTTAGCTTGTATTGTATTGGGGTATCATCTTTCTCAGAACTAGGTGATCATACAGTCTACGTTGCAATGCAGAAATCAAAGATCTAGTTGTAATATATAAAAAAACAAAATCACTGTACTCACATTCAAGGATGTTAGGCAGGCATGATCAAAAGTCTACGATTAATACCAATAATCATGACTGTTTTGCTGCTTTTCTTCCCCTCCATTGTCTTCATTCTTTTAATTTGAAAGGTTTATGCCTTGAGCAACCGTATTAAATTTTGCTGTTTCCCTACTGTTCTAAGACAGTAAAATAAGTTTTTGGCTAAGTTGTGGCTGTGTTTCAATATAGAATACAGTTTGTCCTGACTCAAAATGTTGTAACTATATGTCTTCCTCTAAGTCTCATTTGTTAAGCTAGTAACTCTTAAGTTAAAAAAATCCGTGTATTGCCAAAGCATCACTATACTACCAGTAACCTCCAGCCAAGCAATTTTCCAGGTTATCACCTCTGTTAACATGCTGTGCCCGAAATTTTATATATCATCAAAGTAGGACCAGGACTACTGCCATCCTCTAGAACGGAGACCACATGTGTGCTGAGGAAGTCAATTTTTATTTCCTAATTCTGCTATGTGAACATGAAAAAGGAGAACAAAACACCGTAACTGCTCTCAAAGAACCAAAACTATAGTGTGAAAAAAGTTGAGGCTTGAAAAATAGAAATATATAAATTGCTGAAGTAGCTCACAGAAGCTTTATTCCTTTGAACTTACATTAAATTATGGAAGATTGAAAAACGGGCACAAAAATATTTAGCCTACTATTCCAAATTATTTGAGTGGAAGTATGTTTTGTTCCTTTCGGTGTTTCAAAAAAAGGAGTAGTGATTACATTTGTACAAAACAAGTAAATTTTATTTATATGTTTCATTTGGACTTTTAGTCCATCTAAAAGTTTGTCTAAAAGGTCAGTTTTGATGCAACTGACCTAATCCCATGCCATTTTGAAGAACTATACTGTTCTCTTCTGCCTGTATTCTGTAGTTTCATAGCCTTTTTTGGTTTTTAGTGTTCCATTAAAGATAAATGAAAGGTTAAGCAGATGTATTAACTACGTGGTTCATTTACTTGGATCTTTTCTTTGAAGCTATTATGAATCAGCAACTGAAAATTCTCTGTAGAGATTTAAGCACAAGAACTCCTTGCCTACGTCTTTCTCAAACCAATTAAGTGTTCCCAAATTTTCTGATTATGAATTTGGCAGAGCGGGAAAATGACTTCACCTGAGGTACTTGTCTCATAGTAGTATCAGATCTTAACAGTTCAATTCTTTTAAAAATTAAGTCTCAGGGTTCTTAATTCATGCAGAAGTAAAGTAGTACAAGAAAGGTTGCTACTACTGCATTACTAACAAAACAGTTGTCAAAAAAAGTAGAGATTATCTTTGTACAACTAACAGAACACACATAATGTTAGTCTTAATTAACTGAAAAAGCAGAAGAGCTCACCGTGACTAATCATTACTGTTTGGGAGACACAGCTGATTAGCCTTGAAGCACTGAGTAACTTCTCCTTCAGCTAATTTTTCAAAAGCATTTCAAAATTACACTGTACTTACTGGATTGAGAACCACTGTGAAGAACAACTCTCCTCCTTGAATACTTTTGTCTAGTTCCTTTGGGCCTCCAGGATACTCTTTGTAGAAAATCGTGTGGGTAAATAAGCCACAAGTTTGCCTAGGAAGCACCTGAATTTATATTAAAAAAAAAACAAACAAAACACACACATGAGAAATTCACAGAGCAAAAACATCTGTACTTTTAATGAGATAACAAATGCCAGATGAATTAACACATAACTGGTAACGTTCCTTTGTGGTAACTGCTGGGTAGATTTGGCATTACAACTTTGTCAGGAGTCAATACTGATCTAGCTGAATAAACAAACTGGCAGATCAATAGTGTTTACTGAAAGAAACAACATTTTTAGCATCAGTGAAATCATAACATCCGAACATTCATCACATTTTGTTTGAAACTGGAGATTGATCTCAATCAGTAAGTCACAATTCAGCAACCTCCTCAAACTAATTTTGTCCCTAACAGCTGATCCTAAAACCAGGTATTTGAAGTCTGTTCATCAAAGATTTTTGAAATTTCAAAATAATTTGAAACATAATCTGAAATATTATCAGTCTATATTGTATTAATCAGTTCCACTTTTTCTTTGAATGATGGCTTTGATATAAATTTAAACTAGAATTTGAAAGTCAATTTTTTTTTTTTGTTTAGGCATCACCACCAGTAATAATTCTACACTGACACATGATGAATTTTGCCAATAATGCTTACATTATAAGAAAGATTTGCTTCCCATTCAACTGTGGTAGTTTTCTAAGACCAGCTGCAATACAAAGTAGCATAAACAGAAGTACTTTTTAAAAACATGCGAAAAACAAGTCTTTGAGCAACCCCATCTACTGAAAGGTGACCCTGCCCACGGCAGAGGAGTTGGAACTAGATGACCTCCTTTAAGGTCCCTTGCAACTCAAACCATTCTATGATATGAATAGAAAGAACTAATAAATGCAGTTAGGTTTTCCAGTAGAACTTAAAAATATTTTCTCTCAACTTCAGAAAATAATTTGCTGAGAGTATTTCAGTTATGTCTCTTTTTTATGGAAAATCAACAGTTGAGTATTGATCTTCATCTATAATTCTTGAACTGGCATTGTTCTCAAACATTTTAGTCCAATTTAGAACATTTATTATATGACAGCTTAAAGTTTTAAAGCATACAAATCCCTTACTTGATATAGACTCTAGTTTTGTAGATACTCTTGTAGTTTCATTTTGCAGCATTTTTTTTGTAATGTACAGGATACTGTGACCACAAATCATAAATTCCGTATTGTCAGAAAACATATAGAATTTGTACATTTGCTATAAACTTGCATATGCTTTTTAAAAACCTTTGGATTTCACTGATGAAATACGAGAACAATTCTTCAGAGACAGGGAATGAAGCTGTACTGGCCAGGAAATGCTCTGGCAGATCTTACACAATGATTTTATTACTGAATGTATTCATCACTACAAGGCTGCAGATGCAAAATACTAATGCATTTGCCCTGGAGACTGAAAGCCTGAGACACCCAAAACAGGTGATTTTATATGATTGTTCTTGGAAATAGATTGTTGCCCCCAGGGTCCTTGTGTTAAATCTGATTACGTGTCTTCAAATGACATCTTTTTACAATAATTTATGAAAGAGATTTTTGGAGATTCTGAGAGTCCATCAGTCTTCCTCAAATGCTTCACGCCCCCTGATCATATCCCACAAACCCATTATTTTACATGCAGCTATTGCTTTGAGGAGAACAAACTGTAGCTCAAATCCATACGGTGTAATTTTTTTTCCCCTGGATGTCTGGAGATCGTTTTAGTTTGCTTCATCCAAAAATAGATCAAAACTTTAGAATATTATGATTTTGCTTAGAAAAGTGGTATCCATGGTAACTCGAGGACAATACCAGAATTCTGTTATAACTAAGTGGCAGTCTTGCACTAAGGCACTTGACCCTCCAGAACTGCTTGCTGCAGCCAGAGGTGTAACACAATACACAGACTAGGATCTTTCCCATTCACCGCTCTCCTACATGCTCCGAAAGAAAGTTACTTGAGAACATATAATCAAGTACTTTGGAAAGCTGTTTTGAAATACTTCTCAGATAATAATGACAATATGTGAATCAGAAATAGCCTACGCCCCTGTGACCAGATGGTATTAACATAACGCCTACCATGTCAGTTGTGTATAACCCCTTTTGGCAAACACTGCTGTCAGTGCACAACACTGTGAATTATGTAATACAGAAAAACTGTGTGATTTGACTTGTGGCTGCCTCAACAGAGCAGTTTCATAGCCTGGAGCGGGGTGTGGTGTGTATGTGTGTCTTCCTTCCCTCCAACCTTCTGAGTGTTTTCCCTGCACCCAGACTGATCATCTGGGCCCAAAGCCTAGCTGTGGGGTTAAGTCACAGTGCAAAGCACACCTCGCATTTCTGTATGGCAGGAAGCAAAGGAGGGCAACCGTGCACCGTTGAGAAATGGAAGAAAAAAAAATATTTATGCATCAAGATCCAGATTCTCAGATGGCATAAACTGGCAAAACTCCTTTGCAGTTAATGGTACTATGCAAATTTAAAACCTGCTAGAAATCTAACCCATAATATTCTGTTAAAAGATGCAAAGTTGACTTTTTCCTTGAGATCTCTGAACCAGTATTAACAGTAGGATTAGAACAGTTAACAGCCTGTTAACTGTTAACAGCGGAGTGCCTGGAGGCCACCTTCATAAGCAGTAACTTCATCAGCAACAGACTGATTTTAATTAACAAGATACTGTCAAATATATCTTGCTACTTACGCAAAGCAAGATGTGCTTCTCACAATGTGAACTTTCAGGATACTGTGCTTTTCCACTTAAAAATAAATCGTTCATAAAATGGTAGAGTGGTTGTAGTATGAACATCATAAATACAACTCACCATGATATTTTTGTGGATGAAGCCTCGTCTGTATCTTGCAGGCTTCAGATGTGGGTATTCTTCTGTGCTGGTAACTCTGATATTCCAGACCTTTTTCCAGGCATCATAAAGTTGAACATGTACTGGATAGACTCCAGAATGGTGTGGAGCCACTGCATAGCCCAAATCAGTTGGAATACCATGTTCCTAAAACATAACAGAACAATGACTGCTTTCAAAAACTTAAGAAACTTGACGTTTAGTAATTTCTCAAATCCTTTGTTTGTCAGAGATCAAGAACAGGTCTAAAATTCAAATAACGGTGGTATCAAATATGCTGATATGTAAGGGAGATGGAAGGCAGCATGGTGATGATGAAACATAGGATTTTTATACAAAAGCCTTTTTAATAAATATTTTTATGAGTATGTAGTGAAAAGTGATACAGGTGTGTCTTATGTTGATTTCTTTAGTCTATGTTAAACAGAAAGCTGCACTTTTTTAAAGTTCTTGCAAGGAATTTGCTCACAAACTAAGAATTCAGAGAGAAAATTACTGGCACTTATTCAACACAACACATAGCATTTGTCAGTTACAATCACAAAGGTGTGATTTCCACTACATGTCCCTACACAATTACTTGGATTGTTAACTGAATTTCACAGAGTCACTGCATTTCCCCTCTAATCCACTCGAAACATAAAAAAACATATTCAAAAAGCAGCTTAACCATTTTAGTGTCATTTTAAAAAAGAAAAGATAACCACTTGTAAAATTCTAAGCATAATCAGCAGATATTGTAGACTAAACACCTTCCGTAGTACATCTATTTGTGCAGACTCTTGTCACTTATCTTGTTTACATACTGACCTTACTGGTATTACCTTCTCTTGACATTCAATATATTTTTTTTTCCAGTTTCTGGTTTCCAACACACTCTAATAAATTTTGACACCTTTTCTCCTTTCTTTCAGTTTATTTTTCAACGTAACAGTATATAGCAGGTCTTTCTTTCATAGTCTGATTAGCAGAATACACTGTCCATAAGATGTTGTGTTGCAACGATGTAGGAAACCTGCCTTTGAACAACTTTTGAATTCTGTTTAAGAGTTTTTTTTAATATTGTTTGTATGGTCATCTTCACCATATTTTCTAATCATACTTCGCGTGCAAAGGTAAGAGTTGGTTGATGCTTGGGTCTCTTCTTTTGAATAAACTAGTTACTAAAGAATATAAAAAACCCCCTAAGACTTATCTCAAAGAAAAATGTGTGCGTGACCTTAGCAAAATCACCTTTCTTCAGCTTTTCTGGAGGAAGGTTGGACTACTGCAGGAAAGCTAACGTACTGGACTTAAAAAGATTGAATAGTCAGGATTCAGTATCAGACATATCTGTTATAATTTAGATATGACAACTTTACTAACAGCTGAAAACAAAGCAAACTCACGAAAAGTCGCATTTGCTTCTGCTCTGGAAGAACATGAGAAATAAAACTTTAAAGATGTGAAGCTTGCAAGAGAAGAAAGCTATGTTTTCTTCATTAAAGGGCTACTCTGAATCTAGTGTAATGGCATGTGTAACAGACAGGTATGGTTTAATCACAGTTGAGACCGCTAAGTTTTCTACATTTAAAAAAATGGTGAAATTATTACTTCCCTTTAGCAATTTCTGGCACACATAATGGGGCACAAGATTTTACCACCCTGAGGCTGGTGCAACTTTTGGAATTCTCGTAAGGCCGTACCACTCCTGGGCGAGATCCAAACACCCCATTGGTGACCCTGCTGCACCCAGGGAGCACTTCATCTGCTGGCTAACAGCTGGGGTGCACTATGTGTAATCTGCCAAAGTAGGAATGAGTAAGATCTAGCCTAGTGGTTTTACTGCATGGGGAGATAAAGAGTGGATATGCAATCAGTTACACAGCTTTACACTGTTTAATTCCATCGCTGATATTTCAATTCCTCTTCCTTTTATCTTTTCTACTTCCCTTATGCATGCATAAACATCAGAAAGAAAAATCTTTATAGAACATGTAAGAAATTGCATTCTAATCTCCTTCATTCAGCTATAAAGAAGTATCTGTTTTTAAGGGTTTTTCCCTCAAGTTTTACAATATGAAGTAAATAAATATGTAATTAAAATCTTTCATTCTAATTATGAGCCTATCATCTTCAACATATCAGTGTCTCCATTATTTCTTAGTGACTGTAATTCCCAAGTTGAGCTTTTCACACACGATATACACATTCAGTTTGATAATGCATAAGGCATCAGCAATTTCAGCCTCTTTCTAAAGGATACTTATCTTTGTTATTAATTTAAATGATTTAAGCAAATGAAATATGAGTAACTTCATGTCTATACATAGCTTGAAACACGAAAAATATAAGGTATCTGTAAATATTAAGAGCATTCAAAGTAATAAGAAAAATAGAAATTGATGAAGTTACCTAAAACAGAGTTGAGTATGAATCATTCTAATAACATACTTTAATGATTACATACTATAGACTAATCCCAGAGGATGTCTTAGCTCACACCAGAACTACGAGAACTAATTTAATTTCCAGTAGAGCTTGCACCAGTACACAGAATCATGGAAAAAGGGGAATTTTGGACACAAGATTTTCAGATTTTCATGGTTCTAACTTCTACTGAAATGCTTTCTTTAAAGGAAACAGTAAAATTGAGCTGGCCTGTACTCGGTACAAGAAGTTTACAGTAAAATTGGTGAAATCTTTTGTCAAAAGAAAGCATATACCTTCCTTACTTAAAAGCAAAGTTTTCAAATACAAATTTTAATTGCTTGATATTCTAGGTCTATACCTTCCTCCTAAACTCACTGACACATGACCATAAGCGCACTCTTTTTTGTTCTGGTATTTCAATCCTCCTGCTCTTTCAAGGAACAAAGTCATTACCTGCCAGACGAAGAACAACCAGTGTATTTTGAAAAGTGAGAAGTAAAATTAGGCTGTTGGAAGAACAGATGTATTTCAGCAAACAAGTTATGCTTGCTGAGATATTCTGATATAACACTTCTTTCTGTCTTTACATTGGACCATTTCTTCAGAAAAATAGTATGTTCTACGTATGGCAGTATGGTATGGTTTTATTGTATGAAAATAACTGCAGAGAAAAGGTAAGTCTGTTTCTCTAGTATCCTCAGACTTAAAAGATCTAGTTTTATTTTTTCTTACATTCTCTCTGAAACTTTTTTCCAGAGCTTTGCTGTGAATAAATACAGGCAATGCTTTTCAAAACAAATTTTTATCAAGCTGATCTAAAGGGAATATATACAATGTTATTAGGTACCACTGCAGAAAAGCATCTTTGAAAATATGGCACACTTCATTAATCCTAACATGCAGTGTTTTCATAAAGTCATTTGACACGTTTTGATGGAGTATTTGTTCTTTCAGAAAACTGGATTTTTTCTAATCTAAACAATGGATTACTCGGACAAAATTTTAGGAAAACACTGAAATAGAAGGATTTTTATCCATTTGAGTTTCCAAGATGGGAACATAGTAATTCTTCATTCTGGAAGTATTTGTCCATTCAAAGTTTTTCATAAAGTAATTAAAAAAAAAAAGTAAAATGAAACTTAAGTTGGGAAAGAAATCCAAACTATAGAGAAACAGATTCTTTATAGCACAAAATAGAGTGACTGCAAAAAGCACTTTATAAAAACTTTCTTTTTTTTCAGTTCATTTAAAATAAATTCTACAAGGATTGGTTTTCCAACAAAATAGGAGTAACGGTTTCTGAATACCTAGATTCAATATAAAATGCAAAAATATAACTCACTAAGGCAAATTTTTTATTGAGGATCATCTGCTCCACCAGTGACGATTCATTGTGGAAGAGGTGAGGCTGCATGTGACTCCACATATGGGGAAACCACCAAAACTCATCTACAGACCTCAACAACAGGTCATCACCTTCATCTTCCTCCTCAGTGCCTGGGGGGAGGGGGAAAAAAAAAAAATCAATCTCTAAGTCTCTGCTTTTATTAGACTCTTTCAACTGTTTGAAAACATAAGAAAGAAATTAGCATAATAAAATATGAGCATTTGAAGTACTAAGGATTTTAAACATTTCCAAGTACATATTCCTTTTCCTGAAGTAACTATAGCCAAGTTAAAGCCTAAGAGCCCCGTTTTCATGGCATCTTGGATGTGTGGTACAACACTGTCCTCACATGCATGTGCTGTATCAGTAACATCAGTAGCTAAGGGATGGATCAGAGAAATTGTATTTAAGACAGCTGAATACAGAGTATAAATGAAAATGTTGACAGCTCCTTTCTGGTATTCCTTATCCAAACTAAATGCACTCCCCAATCAAACTTCTTTTCCTTTTGTTACCTATGATACATGAAAGTATTTTTTCCAGCAGCCTTTTAACAATATTATGCATAATACAATTATTTTCTCTTCCCCGCTAACTCTTACCTTTCTGATCATGGCCTACTCAGGAATTCCCAGAAAACTGCATCTTCGAAGAGACTTAAAGGGTGGCTGGAGCTCACCGAGATGTTTCTCAGGCCCCGGGCCTGTCTTTTCGGAGGCTCTCCCCCCTGTTCCTAAGGATGCAGTGTGGGGAGCGGGCCCTGCAGCCATTCCTAACTGTGGCGCTGATGAGGAGGAATCACTCGGGCCCACAGCAGCGTACGGCCCTGCTGCTCTCCCACACCTCTTGTGCTGCAGCTACAGCAGTAAATAAGCCAGCGGTGGGGCCTGTCCGCCAACCCTGAGCCGGCCGGCCGCTTGGATACTTGTAAATCTGCCCAGCCTGTGAGAGAAGCAGCCGCACCCTGGCCACCCGCGGGGCCGGGCCCCTGCCCCTGCTCCCCTGGGTGCAGGCAGTGGGGGCTGGCGGCCCCCGAGCACTCCAGAGGCCGTTTGCCGAACCCGAGGCCAGTGACAACCTGCTCTCGGTGCTTGGGCCCGCGCCTCGGCTCTGTATAACCTACTCGCTGGGATGCAGCCTGGGTGGCTGACGGCACCTCGGGGCTGGGAAGTGTCAGGGTCTCATTAGCTGGCAGATGAGGACACCCATGCCCAGACACTTATCCTAGTCCTGGTGCACTGCTAATGATGGGCTAGCCCTATCAAAGGCAGCCATATTTAAATAACACTTTAATGGGCGGCCATATAGAAGACTGTATGAACAGAACTCTAATAAGCTATAGCTTAACACATCTTCACGCTGTGCCTGCTTCCTGCTTTTCTGATCGTTCCTACTCCTGCCAACTATCAACATAACTTGACAAATCCTTTCTCTCTCTCAGCATTTTGCAACATCTATTCTCCTTTTTCAGTCTTCTAGCCAAATGTTCAGCTCCGATGCTTTCTGCATCCGTACAGACATACTCTCACTAACACTATGCGTCTTTTGCTTTTTCCTCTTCTCTTCAGCAAGCCTTGCCTGACATACCTTCACTGTTGTGATTTTATTCCTCATTACCTCTGAAGGAACTATAGCAGTGCATGAATGAAAAATGTGGGCAGACATATGTAATGATGTATCAATATTTGTAGGATCATTAGATTTTAGGACTCCATGTGAGCCCATGGGGCCCTGTGTGATGTTCAGATGCTATCAAATAAAGTGACAGGAGAGCCTAAAGGTCATATGATAGCCACGTCAGGGAGAAGAAACCGTATCAAGAAAGGAAAAAGCCACAGCAAGGGATGGGCTGTAACGGAGACAGGCTCAACTCCTTCGGTTTACAGTCAGTAACCGGGTCAGTTGTACCACAAACATACAATACCTTTGCCAAATTCTACTCTGCCAAGACCAGGAAACCCATGTGCATGTTCCCTCCAAAACATCTGAACTGTCAACTGAGGCAAAAGAAATGGTCTGGAAAGTACCTCTGCCTGCTGAGACACTGGCAGGTGACAAACTTAGCAGTCAGGACCATTTTGCTGGGCCCTTCTAGGCAAAAGAAAAGGGAGGAAGGGATGGGAATGGATTGAGCAAATGATGTCCTGAATATGAATAAGTTAAGGCATCTCTAGTCCCTCTGAACTATGACACCTGGATTGCAGGGGTGAAACCCGGACATTTCCCAAGTCTAGCTAGCTGAAGTCTGCTGAGGCTAAGGGAGACCTGTGGAGAGACTGTGCAGCTCCAGCTGCTTTCCTCTCCTCTAAACAACAGACTTCTTCCTCTGCCTCCTCTCTTCTTAATATGACAATACTGACCAAGATGCACAGTTGAGTACAAGAAGAGGTATGCTCATCCCTCTGCTATGTGACACACACAGCAGGCGAGCATATTCAAGCTCTGTATATCTTTCTTTCGTTTTGAAGGAATCCAGTTTTGGTTCCTAGTCTCAGCTAACATGTCACTTCCCTCTTTTCATATTAGTATCCCTCAACTATGACATTATCTTACGTTGTCTTTTGTCTCTCTCTCCCAGGCTCTGATGCTGTCCTATTTGGCACGTGTCTCTCTTTCTTTCTGTTTGCCATCAGAGAGCACCTTCTTTCTTCTATATCGCATCCTATTTAATACCTTATCTTCTATTTCTTTCTATTTCTACAGTGGTTTAAGTTAACATTATTTTAATGGGTAACATATATTGCTCTATCCCTACAGTACAGATTAAACTATCCAACAAGATAAAAGGATAAATTGTGGTTGCTCAACAGATTGCTCAATGAAGTCAACAGAAAATTTCATTTGATCGGTGAAATTTACCACTCAACAACAGGTTGAAAGGAACTGAATTCTAATAAAAGGGGAAGATGAATTACATCTGTTCCACACTGGCACCTAATGCAGGCATCACAGACTACTAGAATTGTAGGTGCCTCATCCTGAGATGTTCCCAGCCCACCTAAAATTACTACCTAAATTCTCTGTGCACTCAGAAAACGGATGCAAAGAAAGATCTAGTTCACCTATTCTATGTGCCTCCCTCTTTCCCCTTCCTGGGAGAGGTTCTCTAGCACCTGAACTAGCTCAAATTGAATGAAATTATAATGAAACAGGAAGAGATGTTTTTATTCCACCCTCGAGGACTGATCTTACTGTTATCCAATGATGCATATGTAACATGTATAACCCCTACAGAAAGCTGTCATCCCAAGTTTGGACTGCCTCTTGCAAGGTCTCCTCCTGGCCCTGTGACTGCTATTTCTGCAGGTCCTGGCTTTCAGGAGGAGAAACAACTACATTCCTCTTATTCAGGAAACTTTCATAGTCTGACAGGACACTGTTCTGAAGGGCTTAGTCCTTCTCTTAGAAACTACAGCCTGGCTCTCCTATTTCCATGTCATTGCTCTACTTACTGGACTATTATGCAAAGAATGAGCACCTTTTTCTGTAAAAAGAAAAAAGAAAAAAAGGAGAGAAATATTGCTGCAAAGAGGTGTTTACAGACTCTACCTACATGGTTATTTCCAGACAGACTACAGCTCAAACAAAAGGTTATTCTGGTATAATAACTTTAGGAGAAAATTTTGATTCAGTAAATCACACAAATGTATGTCCCCAAGCAGCCTGGAAGAAAGAACAATTTGATATTTTAGTTATCCTATAATGAAGGAATCTCTTCTCTCTACTTAGACCCTTAGTCTCTATCATTCCTACTTTCCTCATACTACAAAGAACACCATCAAAATGAAAGTGATTTCAGTATTTCATTCTTACCTGTGTGATAAAATTTCCCTGAAAATCCCAGGTTGAAAGTAAAATTTGTAATCTGAGCTCTCAAAAGATTCTGAGTGTCAAGCAGCGCCTGGGGAGAAAAAAAAAAAACACAAAACACCATATAAACATATCTGTAGAAAAGGATGCCTGGCACAGAAACTTAATATAACAAAATAAATATTTTTACAAGTATACGTCTTTTCAATTGGTTTTGCTATTTAAAGCCAGCTCTTTATATATGACAAAGCAGGAGCAGATATTTTCATTACCACTTGTTTAAAGACACATGGAAACTCCACTGTTTTCCTCATAAAGATGACCAGTTATTAAATACTGTTTTACTCCCTGAATCATGAGACAGGAAAACAAAGGCACACACCATAGAAAAGACCTTCTACTGATTACTCGGTAAACATGGGACACAGCCAGGAATGAAATTCAGATCTCTTGTGCCCACGACCACTGCTCCATTCACTAGGGTGAACAGCATCTATTAGAATTACGTTTCCCTAGTTCAGGTCAACACAGCATTTTAGTCATGTTTCAAAATTACTGGCAATGAAAAAAAAAAAAAAATCAAGAGAGACAGAAAGAAGCTAGGTGAAGCCTATTCCACAGCAAAGAACTTAATCCTAAATTCCCCCAAATTTTGACTCCTTTCTCAGGCAGTATTCATACTGGCTGTCCGTGTACATGTGCCTGCACTAAATTAGTACAAACAAAAAAACACCACGCAGGAAGAAAGAGGAAAGCTATTATTCATCAGATACAGCTTCACTCTTTGATTTCAATATGCTGCTCTTGATTTGTCACTCCCAAGACTTACATATTACTTTCAGGAGCTCTCTCCCAAACACTTAACACTCTGCTGTTGTTCACTCTTTCAGTTTTCCAAGTGTAACAAAGAAACCTAGCTTTCCAAACCAAAATAAAACTTTGCAAAGCAGGAACAAAACATAAGAACAAAAAGCCTCCTCTAAAATGAGACTTGGGAGTACACATTCCTCCAAACTGCCTGCCTTCAACTGAGCACTTGATGGTTGGTAATTTATGAACACATTGGATTCTTCGGAGATTTGTGACACTGTACACAGCACGTTGGATGTGTATGGCCAGCTACAGCACATGCACTCTTGGAGACAGGCACTCATGCAGTACCTTTGAAAGAAAGGAAAATATTTATACGTCAAAGGTCAAAGAGTTTTCAAAGTAAGCATACATTATAGCACAATCATTTTAATGAAGTGGTTAAAAGCAATATTATTGTCAGAAATTACTAAGTCTAAGCAGGTTATAAAAGGTGAATGTGTTTAAAAGCACAAAAAGGTTAAAATCACTGGAGGTTTTCAAAGGTTTTAAGGTCCAGTAGGCTCCCTGCTCTTGAAATCCAATGACAATTTGGTGTCCTGAAAAATATGAGCCAGTAATTTTGATTATAGTTTCTTCAGATGTTTTTGAGTAATTTGTCGACTTTTTTTTTTTTAACTGGAATGCCAGTGATGACAAAATGTTAGCATGGAAGTCAAGTCCAGCTTTAGATATAGGCATAGCATAGTCAAGTTACAGTTCCTTAACATATGGCCCATTTTACAGATGGAGGTGATATCTACCAGATCAGACAAACTTTTGGGCATACGAGCTCTTCTTCGGGTCTTTTCCAGGGCTCAGCTGTATCAGTTCTAATAGAAGTATGAACTCACCTACAAACTCTGTCAAGCCTGTTGCTGTAGACTGTCATACCCACAACATTACAGTGACAAAGGCAAAGGGTGACAACAGCAGGGGCTCCCCTGTGCACCAACCTCCCGAGAGGCCCAAGGCAGCAGGCTCAGCAGAGCTCCCATTCCCAGTACGAGGTGGCCACACACCGCGGCTGGTGCATCTGTCCCTGCTCTCTGCTCGCCTTTCCCAACACCCCCTTTCCAGAGCCAAGCATTTTCACCTGGCCCCGCTGAGGAACTGCAGCGCTGCCCAAAGCGGGCACACAGCCGCTCTGCACAAGAGGCCTCAGCGAGCTCACTAAGCTTGTAGCTCTGGCTGGCTCGGGGAGGCCGGTGCTTGA
>NW_010565502.1:26176-27577 GCF_000687285.1 Phaethon lepturus | reverse complement strand
TAGCACAGGCAGTCATTTGTCCCTGTCCTGCGGGGTTGCAAAACCAAAGTTTGCTGACATGGCTGACAAAACATGAATGGTTTCAATTCTGAGTTATCAGCAATACTTGCCATGTTCACCATTTCAGCAGACCAGAACATTATGCCTAAGCCTATTCATTAAATGTATATTAATCACAAAGCTAAAACTATGAAAGAATTGTTACTTTTCTGCCTCCTATTTCTTCAGGTCTTCTCAGATTTGGAAGTAACTTGCTTCTCCCACTGCCACCTTCAGCAGTGTAGCTCCAGCACCAACAGTATAGAAGGTTTCAAAGAACAGTACTAGTAAGGTAAAGATCATCTTCTTTCACTGGGCAGCCTGAAAAAACTCCTATGAACAAGGGACTTTCTAAAGGAATGAGTAAAATGAAGCACGGAACGGAGATAATTGAAAACAAGCTCGAGAATTCTGAAGTGGAATATTAAGAGAAAAATCTTTCAACGCTGTAACAAGGGCTTTTGTACAGGCTGAGAGTGCAAAGATCACCAAGGAGACTTCTTATTGTAATGAAAGGTAGCAAATCTGCAGCAGATTTATTATGAAAACCATCCTTGAGCTGCTGGGAACCTATTCAGTGAAATGAATTTATCTTTGTACAGTTAAAAATGTAGGAGGCAAATGATACGGCTATACACTTCTTACCTTAACAGCGCATATTGTCAAATGAAAGGGATCCCGAGTGCAGCTTGACAGCAAGGCGGCGTGAATGGGCCGCACAGTTCTCTCCCTCCAAATTAAGAACTGTGAGCATTTTTTGAGCTGAAGGTCTTATCCTGTACCTTTCTAACTCCTCCTCAGCTTGTCAGCTCCAGTCTAGTCTCAGCATGATGGAAACACAGAATGGGAAAAACAAAGAGCAGCTGGAAATGCTAGAGAAATGTGACCTGGAAGGAATTCTCTGCTGCACCTCCCTGGCACACCGCAGCTACAGAGCTGACAGGAGAGTCGCAAACCCAGGCTTTCAAACGGGAGGAGGGAAAAGAGTAGCAAAACGCCCGTGACATTTCTACGATAACGCAACATAGAGTTTAATTCTTTGCTGGGAACTAACTTTGCTAGTGTGGTTACCACCTTCTCGCCTCAATTACTGCCTGGTGGCTGCATTTTGTTTAGGCCAGCAGTCATAATAAGATACTCCAAGTAACACTCAAATAGCACAAAACTCTAAAAGAAATCTGAAGTTCACCTTTTACAGAATGAACTTTGAAAGCCATGCCATTGGGGTTTTTTGGCCGTGTTACTCTCACTAAAATCAACATGAGATCTTCTGCTAAAGCCTTGTGGTGGTGTTCAAAAAACATACCGGCAAACACCAACAGTGTACCCGCTCGCCTGCTGTATCTGCAAAGAGGGAGGGGC
>NW_010565502.1:20633-26145 GCF_000687285.1 Phaethon lepturus | reverse complement strand
GGAGGGCACAGACCTGCTGTGACCCGCTCTGTGTACAGACAAGCCGAGATAACATTTGAGTTGTCATGCCTATGATTATTTTCAGGGTGACTTGACATTTTACTCATCTTTCAGGTTCTAAAAACAAAATGTTAAAACTCATGAAAAATATATAGTAGCAGATGGCAGGGCCTATTACTGTGAGTTTCTATCAGAAAGACAGAAAGAGAGAGAAGTAGGGGGAGGAAAAGCCTGAAATTTCATTTTTAAATGCTATTTTATATGCTGAAGCTAAGCTGGTGATATTTTCTGTATATTTTATGATTGGTTTATGACCAGCCCCTCTGGGTATCTGCCTGAGATGTTATATAAGTACACTAATACTGAAGATTATCTTTTAAAAACTGTTTAGTAAAGCCTTCATATATTTATAAGTAATTATTTAGTACATATGCTCTACTTCCACTGGTACTATAAGGAAAATAAATTGCTGGCTGCATAATCACTTTCATGCGCATAGCTACAATGGAGTACTTTCTTTTCAACTTTTCCTAAGCTCACATACTGGGTTTAGGAAATTCCTTGTGCCAGAAATCAAACGTGAGAATTCAATATATGATGAAAGACTCCCTTCACCAACACTCCAAAATAATCTCAGAAAAAGGCCCTGTTACAATCCAAGGAATAGTCAAAAGTTATCCTGACAGCAAAACAACAAGAGTTCTTTCAATCCTTGCATCTGACAAGTTTATAGTATAATGAACGGAATATAAGAAACCATGTGTCTTGTAATTAAAGCCAGATTCTCAGATGATTAATCAGCATCAACCCATTTAAGCTATTTCTGTCTCACTTCTGATGAAACATTTCAGCAATGTAAGCTGCTGTAATTACCACTGGGACCTCAACTGACTGAGAATTCAGGAGCAAATGGACTCCAAGAACACAAATAGAACAGAAGGGACCAAGAGAATTCTTCTTTAATAGAAATATTCACACAATGGAAATGTATGAAAATTCCTGCCTTTGTATAGATGGCCTCCTCCTTTCTTGACAACCATAAGGTTTAGCTCTTTTTATCACTTTTCATTCAGATATATCAACTTTGTTTACAAAAAAAACCTTTATTTGATCTTTCTCATCTTACAGACAGGACAAACAGAAGCACAGACAAACACAGGCAGTCAAAAGCTCTTGCTCAAGTAAATCAGTGGTAAAGCCAAGGACAAAACTCATTATTGCCAAACTTGCTTCCCATTTCTATAGCCTGGAAACCACCCTGCCTCCTGTCCTCAAATATCTCTACATGATTTCACTTTATAGTCTGTCACAGAGAAGTCACAAGTGTCAACTTGTCTTTGGTAAACAGGCAGTAGTAATTTCTTCAGCTTCAACAAAATATTCAGACCCAAACATCTTGACTGATCAAACAAATAAATCAAGAATGCTTTGTTGAACTCTGCTTCACCAAAAAGGAACCAGGAGTTGTTTCTGTAGTCATACCAACATATTTACAACTATTTTCCTACTCAAAAGCTGCTAAAGAACTTAGCCACTCGAAAAGTGAAATAGTTCAAAACACTGTTAGTTTCACTTGCAATCACATGGATTTTAACTAAATAGTCACGAAAACAGCCTCACACCGCTGCAGCATTAATATCTTAAACTTCAAATTAGTACATGCTTTCATGTCAGTAACAAAAGCAAGAAAGGTCAGTTTTTTTTGAAAATTATAAAGCTATCTCCTCCCCCTTTTTTTCAGGAAGCACATCTCATCTCTCAATGCCTGCTTTGCTATTTCTTGTCTAACAATACTATCAAAGGAGCCATTAAATTAGGCACTACTTTGCTTTTGAGGAAAACTTCTAATGCCATACTGGCTTTTTAATAAAGGCAAGGACATTCTGAGAAAGTAAAACAAATTAATAGAAAGTGTAATGTGAAAAAACATGAGTTAAGCACACGAAGCCCCTTTATGGGAGCTCTTATGCACAAATAGCTTTAATTTGCTGTACCATATTTCCTCTTTAGTTTAATCCCTGCAAGAGAGGCAAGAAAGAGAACTAAAGCCATTTTCAGTTCTGAGTGGAGTTCTTAATATAGGTGTGTAATGAGCTGTAACTGCTGTGATATCCTTTTACTTTGCACTTTTTGTGACATCGTTTTGCCTTTCCTGAGCATGTCCATGTTCTGCGAAGAGAGCCCTGCAACTGAAAATGAAGCAGGTATATGCACACACCTGCCTTGCCCTTCTGCAAAACCCGACCTTTTCTAAAGCTTCTATCCACGTTGCAAATTTACTTGCTTGTAAGGGGGGGGGGCGGGAAGAGGGTTGGGGAGGAAATCATAGAATCTTTGGGTTGAAAGGGACCTTGTAAGGCTGTCTAGTCCAATCCCCCTGCAGTGAGCAGGGACATCTTCAACTAGAGCAGGTTGCTCAGAGCAACCTGACCTGGAAGGTTTCCAGGGGTGGGACATCTACCACCTCTCTGGGCAATCTCTGCCAGTGTCCCACCACCCTCACTTTGAAAAATTTCTTCCTTGTATCTAGTCTAAATCTGCCCTCTTTCAGTTTCAAGTCATTACCCCTTGTCCATCGCAACAGGTCCTGCTAAAAAAGTTTGTCCCCATTTTTCTTATAAGCCCCCTTTAAGCCCTGGCAGGCTGCAGTAAGGTCTCCCCAGAGCCCTTTCCTCTCCAGGCTGAACAACCCCAACGCTCTCAGCCTGTCCTCACAGCAGAGCTGTTCCAGCCCTCGGAGCATTGCTGTGGCCATTTCATTTTTTCTGAAATGGAAAAGGCAATTGAGGAACATAACATATATGTGACTGAAGTTTGCATTTATGATGCCTACAAAAATGACTTTTAGAGCACTGTGCTTCTCTTCAGAGTTCAACAATCAATATTTGAAATGTCCCAGATACAATCCGAGATTTGCTTTATCATGTTTTATATACCCTAAGCGTAGAGGCACTAGCAAAGCGTCCAACATTAGAGGCAATACAAGGCACAGTGCGGCACCAAACCGAGCCCAGGCTGACAAGCCGCGTCCCATTCTCAGTCCCAGCTTTGTCCGAGCTTGATGGCAGAAAAGGGAGGAGAGGGGACACCCTGCCTAGGGAAGGGAGAGATGAGGGCACGGAGCGGTGAGGATCCACAAGAGATGTTGTAGCAGCAGTGTGGTAGCGGCCTGAAAGTGAGAAGCGCCGAGATCGTAATGGCAGGCATTCCAGAAACTGGCAGCGATTGGGGATGGGAAGGCAGTGGGCAAGAACTTGGGGTGTTTGGAGGCAGCAAGAGGCAGCACGGCAAGAAGAAAGAGAAGGCAGTCCCAATGAAGGTCCATCCCAAATGGCTGGGCATCATTATTTTATTAGACAGACTATTTTGCTTCTGAGGAAAAATGTTTCCCTCATGATAAATTATGTATTTTGGAACATCATTAAAATTCAATGTCTATTCTTCCTGGATTTCCAAGATTAGCATTTTGACACCCATTACCATAAACATTTCATCTATGCAGGAGAAAGAATAATTGCTTTGGGCATACCAGGTGTATCTGAAAGAAATTTTTTGAGTATCCTTCAGACAAAAGAATGCTTAAATTTTGTTTGACTGCGCACTCTCTTAACAGAGCTGACACTACAGAGAGGGTAAGAGAAGAAAATCTTCAGCTTTTTCAGCAAAGTGTTTCGTTGGCAGAAACCATAAATTATAAATAGACCCTAAACTGTGTAAGTGGAGAAAGGACACTGCTCTACCACTTGGTGGAAGAAAGATGTCCAAGAGGACACAAGCTGGCAAAGACAGAAAGACCAATGAAACTGGGATAGAAAAGTTAAACTGCTGACAATACACATATTCCAGTTTATAAAATATTGGACCCCATGTGAGCTGAAGACAAATATTTCTGCTACTTTGTAGAACAAAATTAAAATGGGGGGGGAGAACCTGTTTATTAAGGTACACTAGCTTCAAGAAACAAATTATCCTTTCAATTAAAAATGTGGATTTTGATAAGTCAAAAGATGTAGCAGTTCAAAAGTACCACATGCCAGCAGGATGCCTGTTTATAAAGGGCCATGTAACACGGTAGAATTCAAAACAGAAAATATGTGCGCAAAAATTCCTTGGAGACAAGAAGTACCTGCCTTCAGTCACTTAAAAATTATTGTAGTTTACTGACAGCTAGATTCTACCTGCAGTATTGTGTTTTTAAATCATCAAACAGGCATGCCTTGGAGCCCAAGTCTTTAATGTGCAGGACAGGCAAAGCTCCTATTGATTGCTTGGGTTAATTTGGACTGTTTGCCAGATCCATTCACCTGAGTATCTTACCTGATTTCCCATAATATTAAGGCCCATATGCACCAGTTAAGAACGTCAGTGTGAGTCTTCTAAATAAATTCAATAGGCACCATTAATTGGGTAACCCAGCTTCTCTTCAAAGCTTCAATAAAATGAGAAATCAGGCTGGAGCCCAGTTACATGCATCTTTGTTTTTCAGTGTCCAATACAAGACACACTGGACTTGATTATTGTCGGGAGCCACAACTTTATTTTGTGGGTACAGGTGCTGTAACTAGGCATCTGAATTTGAGGTGGACTAAAGGATACTAAAAATACAAGTAGCCACTTTGGAAAAACGTTATCTCAAACGATTCTGAGCAAAAGTTTTTTCATCAGAACACACCGTTTAACTGTTACAGGGTCTTCCTTTGGAGGTTTTTTAATATCACATACAATAATGATCTTGATGACAGCCCATTTATATGTTTTCAAGTAAATAGGCTCTTTCATCTAGGTAAATCATCTGTACAACAAAGAGATGTAAGAACTATTTCTAACTTCTTTTACCAGCTTCTTGCTTCTTGGAGGTTAAGATAGCAGCTAATGAGAGTAAGCTAATTATGGCAAGGTAAGTTGAAAGTTTTAAATACTTGGTGCCAATACTATCGAATAAGCTAATCAGCATGCTGTTTTCAGGTTTTAATATTAAATTCTGTATTATTAGCTCTTAATTAAACTGCACTTTGATGAAAGAGGTTACTATTACTAAACAGCTAAATGATCTCATTATTCTGCAGTTAGCACAAATAAAATTCTGCATTTCTTTTAATTAGAGGTCAAAAAATCCCAAGCCAATTGAAGTAGAACTAATGAACATCCTACTGCTGCGTATGATATATTTGCCTGGATTTTGGTCAGACAAGGTTAAATATAAAATTTGTTGGTTCTTGCATTTTTTGCCTAATACTTCAGCTGCTTATGAAACAGCAAGTATGAACAGGTATGTTCTCGGAGTATAACAGAACTCAAAGTAAAAACAAAGCGGCTCTAAAATGCATTTAAGATCTCTTCATATTCATCCAGTTAAGTTCTTGCAATCTGGTGCTGACGAACCAGTACAGCGGGGAACTGGTGGTTGTTAGCCACAACGCAAGCAACTGTACTGCAAAGTCGCACCCCCCCCTCCCCACAGAGCTGCCTCAGCTCCGAGCGCAACGGGCCATCGCTCAGGGTGACAGAGCGG
>NW_010565502.1:19419-20620 GCF_000687285.1 Phaethon lepturus | reverse complement strand
CTGTTCCAGTTCACTTCTGGGCCACTTTGCTGTGACTGCTTAGTCTGGCTTGTCTCCATTGCATCCCATCAGCAGCAGATAAATTGTAAGAGTTGTTCACTGATTCATGTAGACACTTCTCTAGCTACCAGTAAATGTTAGACCTCAAAAACTCTGGTTCAAACAATAACCTCAGATGCAAAGCACTTATACCTCTGCACCCCCTCATTAGACAACCCCCACTTTCACAGCTTCAGATCTTGCTTGGTAGGATGCACAACATTTTGTCATAGAGGCGAAAACAATGTCATGGCTATTCAGTCCAATGGTGCACATATTTTAAAGTCATCCAGCTCAGAAAGAACAGAGGTTATTATCCAAGCTCTTAGTACCACATTCATTATGAACAGCACGTCTGCTTCTTATTTAATGCTTCCTCACACACCAGCTCCAGCTTTAGCTTTCACTACAGCCAACAGGCACAGCAAGCAGAGTTTGGCTGGAGGACAAGGGCTACTCTCCAAGCAAGACAGCTCTCTGCTGCACGGGCTGGCCACGAGCTTCCGCGGTGGCAGAGTCTGCGCTCCCTTATCCACCGCACGCTGCCTGGCTCCGTTGCTTAGGGCCCTTTTACCCTGCTGTTAGCAACATGTGGCTCTGCAGAGCCACTGAATGCTGAAAATATCTACAAGGTTCAACAACGGAAGAGTTTCTAGGCCTCTCTCAGCAGAGACCACGGTGGCCTCCCTTGAATGCACAGAAAGCTGCAGCTGGGTCACTACATCTGCTCCACTCTGACGAGTTTGTCAGTGGCTACATTATTCTGTCCAAAATGCCAATGCTTTTAGAGATGCAATTCAGATTTCAGGTCTACCTTTATACCCATGGCCTGCATACAAAAGAAATTTGTTCCATAAAACCTAGTTTCCTATGGATTTGTTTCCCAAATTGCTATTTCCACCGTGCAAGAGCCTGCACTCCCTTTCACACTGCTGCCTAGGACCTACCCACCCCACCAGGTCTCCAAAGCATGCCCTTCCCTTCCCGCTCTGCCCAACACACTCTGTCTAGATGAAAAAGGGACAGTACACGCTATCGCTAGCTCCAAGACACAGCACACGGATCAGCCAGGGGCAGGTCAAAGTGAAGGATAAATGTAGAGTTCACTCTCAAACCTCTGCTCCGGCGCAGGCACTGCTTTGCGTATATGCCTTAACTCCAG
>NW_010565502.1:16689-19388 GCF_000687285.1 Phaethon lepturus | reverse complement strand
TAGCCCAAGAACGCAAGCAGGAATTCAACTGTGTCTGAGAACTGCCCGGCTCTATCACATTGGACCAAAACTGGCCGGCAGGATCAAGCATCATTAGATTGAGCATAGAATCACAGAATGGCTTGGGTTGGAAGGGGCCTTCAAAGATCATGTAGTGCAATCCCCTGCTCTCCTTGTTTAGTAAAGCGCAACAGTTACCACATCACTGGCATATCAAATAAACTGACTACTCCACAGGCTGGGCAACACACTGATGGCACAACCCATTCACACATGTTTCTTACGTCCTCCTTCCCGCCCCACCCCCCGCCCCCCCCCCCCAATAGAGCCAAAAAGATTCCTGTGCTTCTCTTAATATCGTACGTGATTAAAAATTTCTAGCTACCTTTGTCCTTCTGGTTGGGGCGAGCTGAGGCACACTGAAAGCTCTTTTTCTCTCTATGCTCTACCTCTATTGACAGGAAAAAAGTCTTTGACCAAAAAGATTTTCTTTGTCTTTTTCTGCCTGAAAGTTCCATGTCAGAAACAGCTGGGGATTCAGCCTTCAGCTTGCTCACCAGCTAAGGGTCACAATTTTTTTTTTTTTTCTTTCTCTTTATGAGTAGTTCTAAAGTTGCTGAATGAAATTCCGCTGCTACATCAGCATCAGTATCAAAGAAATTACTGAAAAAGAGAATGCAAGCAAGAATAACAGATGACTCTTTTTCTCAAGCCATATTTTTAATGATTATATATAGTCAACACATAAAAGACATAAGCACTTACTTCCAGTTAATAAAAATTGGGACAGCTTCATTGACTCCTACATAGTACCTAGTCTAAGGGATGTAGTTCAGCAGAAAAAAAAAAAAAAAAGACTTCAGTGAAACATGGGACATAAGTAAGAGAAACATGGGGGGGGATGTTTTAAGTGTTAATACACTTTCCTGTTTTTGCAGGAGTGTTTGCATTTCTATAAGACAAAATTACAGAAACTAGATCTACGTAGATAAACATCCCAGCTGGCCAAATTCTACACTTGCAGACTCAAACTGACACAGAGAAATCCAAACTGAGCTCTGCATTTGATTGTGCTGTAAGAGATTGAGATACATCTTAGTATAAATTCCCTGCCAGTATTATATTCCTTTCAATAGCATATTTCATACCCTCTTGTCAAACCTAATTTTTAAAGGCTTACATAATACCTTTAACTTCCTCTTGGACATTAGCCTCTACTCTGCCACTTTTATTGGCTGTTCAGCCTACACTTAAATATCTCTGTGCCTTACCATTAAATATTTTTATCCATCTTCACTGCTTGTACCCTGCAGACATCTGCAGCCTATTGCTTTCTGCTTTGGTCATCATTATTTACCAAATTCTTTAGCCTTCATTTTTTCATTTTTTTGCTCAGACATTTCTTGACTATTCTGGTGTCTCTAAGCACTCTCTAACTATTTCTGATTAAGTGGTGCAGAACAGAACACAATATTCTAGAAACCTCCTCAGTCAGTAAGATGAAATACTTTCCTGATGTAAAATGATGTTTTTCATAGTCAGCTTAAATTTCAAACCAGCTTACATTACAAAGTCAGGTATATTTTGGTGTTAATCTTGGTTTTAGGATATTTATCGGATTACCGTTTTCAATATTTCTATTGGCTTTAACTAAGGCAGTGAGAAAGGTCAAGGGATAACAGAAATGTTTTGCACCATAAAACCCCCACTTTTTATCTAAATGCAAAATTATTTGTCAGCCTCCTTTCCAGTTCCATTAGAGTTCAATCAAAGGCAACTCTGACTTATCTTTAGTCCACGTTCTCTTTAAAATAGGAGCAGAGATACTTGGGTTATTCCCAGGAGTGCTAACACTGAAAGGGCAAGTAAATGTGAGCTTGATACAGAGCTGCGTGGCTTATTAGCTCCACAAAACTGCAACCGGTGTTCCCAGACCTAACCCGTTACCTCCGTGCAGCACAGCAGGGCCTCTGTCACGTGAATTTACCGACTTGGGTTGGAATGAATCCATGGGACCTTTGTCTGCACAGTCGCCAACTTTTTAGTTGTCCTCTCCACTATTTCTATTTTCAAATGTATTGTAATATAATTTTTTCGCAATATAAAATGGTATTTAATTTATGATTGATTCCAGATATGAAACTTCGTTAAGGAGCAAGAGTAACTTGTCTCCAGGGCTGTAAAGTATCAGAAGGAATCTCCTAAAAAGTAAATATTTTTAAAAATTGGTCATAAGGTTTTTATGCTCTGTCAAACATAGTTTTTAAATACGGAGTAACACTTCTATCTTGTAGAAGTGTCGGTTTGCACAGAAAAAGAAACCGGAATCGGAAATAGATAGGGCATTGTTATTCCACGAGGGATTAGACATACACTGGCAACAAACTGCTTTTCTTTTACTTTGTTTTATAATCATAATCACCAAGAATCAGTCATGTAGTTGCACTGACTTCTTCCAGACTGAACAGGTGTGAAAAAAGGACACTTTCCATGCAGCTGTATTGTAAAAGCAACTAATGAAATAGAGCCTTACTTCTACCCTCATTTTTCTCTTTTTGCCACTCTGTGCCCTCTTGATGTGACTGAAGATTGGGAAGGAGGTAGGCCCAATTTTGGTATCATGTTTTACAGTCAATTGCTTTGATTTCTCCATCTGTCTGCAGTGTGTTTTTATTTATTGGTTGTGAAATTTTTATTCA
>NW_010565502.1:9167-16658 GCF_000687285.1 Phaethon lepturus | reverse complement strand
TAATTTGTCATTAAAAAAACCCAAAAATAAACCCCGCCCCAGCCACTAGTACGGTGAACGTGTACAGCTCCGTGATAAGCTGTAGTTGCATTATCATTACTTGCATTATCAGAGTGCTTTTTGAACGAGCTGCTGACCAAGAGAACTTGCAATCTAAGGAAAGAGAGGGACTGACAGAACAGCTGAGGGATACGCTGTCAGAAGGCTGCAAAGCCATTTCAGCACATAACTGTTCTTAATTAAGCCTCCAGGCATGTCTCAGAGCTAGAACCCTGCCCAGGTCTGGTGCATTAACTCTGTAATATCTATGCCCAGCCAGCGCCTTCTCTCAACCTCTTTTGCCCTCTGAACCTTGTTACTCAGTGAACAATAGGCAGCTTTTAAAATACTAATCTTGAAACTTTGAAAAAGCTTTTTCAGTGGAGACAAATTATCCAGTAGATCTGAACATCTTACAGTGCACACTAAGGTTTCAATATATCTTGACACACATTTCACTTCATAAATTTTGCAATGGCAGGTTTTGCTTTCACGGCCAGATCGATCAACCCGAACAGAGCCGAGCTTAGGTTACGTTGACAATACTCAAAGCAAAGTGTGCAGTATCACATGCATTTTCATCTCATCCATGAAAATATTCACCTACATTCTTAAAGTCTAAGCTTCTGAGAAGAGAGAGGAAGACTTGCTAACTACACGGCTGTGAACCAAAAATGATCACTGAAGGCTGGCACACTGGGTGGACGTAAGCATTTCTGTGGATTTCTTCAGAAGGGAAGCCGTGTGCTCAGGTGTAAAGAAGTCTCTGCATAATAATCTATGCCAAATGCAAAAGCAGAAACAGTGTTACAAACCATTCAGTTAGCCCACTTGATTTGAGGTGAGCATAATTGCTTCGGTTTGAAGTAAGATCGCTCTTACATCACACTACTCTGCTAAGAACAGGAATCAGAATATGACAGGCAGACACCATTGGTAAGAGAGTTCCTTGAGCCTGAGGATAGCAAAGCATTCACCGCTACAGAAAATTCATGGGGAATTAAAAAAATGAAGAAGTTACTGTAATTTTCTGGAAAGCTGTAGATGACTGCAGCCATAGTACATGGGTTCGCCATGCTGAGAAGCAGTTTCTGCAGCCTCTTTGCCAACAAAAAAGCTGCAACTGAGATTGATTTGTCTTCTCTCAGTTCCCTGCCTCTAAATTCATAACAGGATCAAGATTTAGGCCTGCATGAAAGTGTATAGCACCACAGCCTTTAAATTAAGAAAAAAAAAAAACAACCCACAAGAGAGGTTCAGTAGATTCAGTTACTCCAGCACTATAAAACTAAGCAGAAGAAAAAAAAAAATGCTATAAACAACTTTATGATTAGTGATCTGCTTCTGAGATGTCTTCTGTCGTAATGCTCCAGAGGACTCTGCAACTCAGCAGTTAAGTTTCTTAGCAGTCAATAAAACACAAAGAAGGGAGCGTGGGGCAGTACGGCTCTCCTGACCCAAGCCTCCCATCTGAGAACCTCTGAAGTGCAGACTGTGCACACTTGTGAAAGTGCAGAACTTCCACAGGATTCCCGTGGGATAGAAAACACTTGGCATCTTTTAGGCTAAGGTGCGTAAACAGGTAGGAACACAGGTGCATAGAGTATTATCCTCCTTAACAATAAAACTTACAACTGCTTGCTAAAGGCCTCAAATGCTGCAGCACATCAGTACTGAGTTGTAAAATTCTACATCTAAGACTTGATGACTCTCCTAGGTCAATGGAGCTAAGGACTACTACATCCAACTGCTTTATTTTTCCAAAAACTGATTTTTGAAAAAACCAACTCCAACATCCTACTGACAAACCGAGCAAGACAAGCCATGAATTCCAGCAAGTGCAGAACTAACAGGAATGAAGACTGAAATTTGGTTTCATCATAACAGACACAGCACTGGCACTAAAGCCTCCACACACGTAGAAATGCTAACGGGAATCAATTCTGTGCTAGAAAGAACATTCTCTGGTCAGTCAGTGTTCACTTTCTTTCACATTTCCAATGTGGAACAAGATGGCTTAGATACACAGCAACTTTTTACAGCTGCTGTGCCTGAGAAGTATTAGATAGATGAACGAAGTGGATAGTTGAGCCAATTAGTAAGAATGGGTAAACGTAGTTACCATTTTGGCACAAGCGTGGCTTCTTGTGTAGCTACAGAGGAGTATGCCAGCGCTGCTATTTGACACACATGCTCTCTTTACATGTTTCCTGCACAGGGCCACGCTCATCCCACAGCCCCAACGAGCTAGGCAGCGTCGCGTGTGCCAACATTTCTGAACCTCAGGCCTTCCCACGTGTAATAACTATATGCGTATCAACACAAAACACAGACCAGAGGCATTTGAACACACAAGCAAGGCAGCCTCCTCTCCATTTGCCTGGAGTCCAGACCGATACGATGTAGAACCTGGTTACTATTAGGCACACAGTTACCACGCAAGGTTTTTGTCTTCACACACCATGGATAAGCTGTATAATTGATCTTGGCGCCAAGCTTACCCCATGGGGTTTGGCTGTATCTAGCTCTACACAGGTGCAGAACAGGAGGAGGAAGCACACGTGGAATTCCCAGCATCGCCCCGGCAGTCCTGGAAGTGTTGTACCCAAGGCAGAGCCAGTTCTCCTGCGTCCCCCATCACCGCTCCGCAGCCCCCCTCCTCTGGTTGAGGACTTGATTATCCAGCTTTCTGTTTCAAACAATCAGTGCACTCCTTTTAAGAACGAGAGCTGGGCTGTATTGACCACAGTTCTATCGATCTTACTAGATTAAAATGCGTAGAAGTTGGTACATAACATTTAACTTCTAAAAGCAATTTGGTTTAAGATGACTGACAGGTAAAGCGTTCTATATGCTGGTAGCAGCCCATAAAATATAGAAAAAAAAATATAGCTTGTTTTAAAGTTATATTTTAGTTCTGAGATCTAACTAATTCTCTGCTGCCTCACAATGCATAATATTCAACTCTACTGTATCTGAAACAATATGCTGGAGAAGCTAAATCAGTCTTCCTAGGGCATCAGACAGCTACAGAAACACCGAAGTTCCTTTTCTTTGCCTCTTAAGGACAGAATTTACTTTTTACTTATTATTTCAGCCAAGTTAATATAAAATAGCTTAGAAGCTTCAGGTCAAATTAAGGAATACAGGTACACACACAGTAAGCACATAGGCATAAAGGTACTATGGTTAATGGATTGTGAACATAAAACGATTTAGCAGAACAAAGGTTCTTAATAGTTAATTCATTATGTCATTTAAAGAGGCAATTAAAAAGATTTTTTCAATCTCCCCAAAGGAAAGATTTATGGCTCAGCACAAACGAGTAGACGTATCTCTGGTGGTTCTGCAGCTGACATATTTGATGACAAATCTATCATTTCTTTACCGATAACCTTCCATGTGATCCTATAGATAAAGGAGCAAATAACTTGCAGAATTAGACTTCTTCCTGTGACAGGAACCATTCTGTGTCTTGATAGTTCAGGCTGACACCTTTTAGCCATTCTGCCTTAACTAAAAACTTAACTAAAATCTCTAAGCCTCTCTTCTGATGCAAATATTTAGGTCATTCCAATACAATTGTAATTGAAAAGATATGGCACTGTATTTTTTCAAATTTATATCCAAGCAGTATGCTTTACCACGGGAAGCTCCAATTTCTTTTGACTTATGCTACAGAGGGTGAAAAGACACTTAATGGGTTTTAAACAACTGTAGTAATTTAAGCTGCGCTGACTAATGTGAACGAATTTGTAACACAGAGAATAAATAATTAGCTCTTAGGTGAGAAATCTATTATTAAACAAAACTATATTACGTTAAACGAAAGACGAGGCCACCAATGCACTAAGGAAATAAGAAAAAAGTGACAGCACTGGCTTTGGAACATGGGAGAAGATTGATCTGACCAAATGCAAATGTTTATATTTGATCTTAGTCACTCTAGAAGCATTTTATGAACAACATAAACAAAAACATACTATTAAGGTGCAATTCACTTAACCAGTGCCTGCCTAAAGAGGACCTATTTTTCCTACGTTGTCTACTATGGAAAGTCAGAGGACTAGCTCTGATCTAGATGTCTACATTATAAACCCCAAAATTTGGGCAAGATGACAGACTGTGCAAGCGACAGAGACTAAAATACTACAGATTTATTCTTGTTGGCTAAATCCTCTCCATTATCAAAATGCTGTTTGGCACAGATGATATGCATGATATGAATCACTAAGAGGATAGCTCTTGCTGTCCAGTCAATGACTCCAATGCTGAAAGACTACAGATTCAAGCTTGCATTTCCCATTTCAGTGCACACATAACCAAGAGATGCATTGTCTAAGCGCTCAAAAAAACAGAACAAGAGAAAGATTCATCATCCCCCTCCCAATAATGGACATGGTTAATATGAAGCTTCTACCTTAGCAATTATAAAAGAATAATTACAAGTGTAGAAAAAGATTAGGCTTACATGAAGAAAGTGAAGAGATCCCCATCCTGACCTCAATTCAAAATGTCTCTTTTGAAAAGCTCACAAAGGACAAGACAGTCAAGAGGAGACTGCATAGCTAATTATTTGGAAAAAGTAATTTCACAGCGTTCTAATTTTTAATTTTGAAAATGTGATCAACTCTCAAGGAAATACACAAAATGCATGTATTGGGGAAATGAAGGAAAAGGTAGACCAACTTACTGCCTAGACCACTAGCACTGCACAAAGTGTCAATAGGAAAAAAAAAAATCCTATTTAGTTTCCTCCCTATTATCAGCTGCTTTTCCCTTGGAAAAATCTCAACACTTTACAGTCACAAAAATTTCACAAAGAGTAACTGTTACAAAAAAGATATTATATTAGTGGACCATCAGCCAGGACAATCACGGTCTATTAAGATAAACTTACTAGTGGATATCTAGATAAGATTTTCTCTGTATGTCCATTTAAATGTATTTGCACTGCACAGGCCCTTAGTCTTCTAAAAGACACAAGGAAAATAAAATATAACATTGTCACAGCATAATGGCCCCTCCTGCCTGACAGACATGATGAGAGGAAAAAAGTTACTGAAAAATGACCATTGAGATGACATTACCAAGCTTATTTTCAAAGTGGGAGGCAATTAGACTATGAAAGTGTTCTCTTTCATTATTTCTATTATACCAGAGGAAGACAAAGTAAATAAATATGTGATGCACAGCGACAGCTACTCAGTAAGTTACACTGAAGAACTATGTGCTATTAGTCCAGATTTTATACAGTGACGGGCAAATCTGTAACAATCAGGTAGTCTAAAAATCTGAAGTACAGTTTCAAGTTGTTTGGGTCTTTTTTTTTTTTTAAATTGAAGGAGTTGTGGTGGAACTACAATAAACTTCATCTGTTGTTTAATAAAACAAACGATCTAGTAGTTTTACAGGATTTAGGTTGATAAACTATGTCAAAAAATTTTCAGAAGGGCTCTATACACTTGTGACCCTGACACTATAGATACTAAAGCTGATGTACCACCACTTTGCCTCATCTTTAGATGTGCAGAAGACACTCATTTTAGAGGGTTTGCTTTTGACTTGACCTCTTCTGAGGTCAATATAGACTATGGATAAAAAATTACCACTTAACTGTATGTAGCAATTCTCATAAATGGTCAGCTCCAATTCACAAACTGTAAAGAAGAGGGCAGTTTAGTCCAAATATTAACTATTCTGGCCACTTTGCATCTCTCTCTCAGATACCTGAGGAAGAAGTTCTCTTGAAAACCTGATCTTAACATGCAATCAGGATCTCCCTCCTTGGAGATAGTCAGAAGGTGCCTGGGAACCAGCCCTAGGTGGCCCTGCTTCAGCAGGAGGGTTGGACCAGTTGACCTCCAGAGGTGCCTTCCAAGCTCAGCCATTTTGCGATTCTGTGAATTGCAATGTAACCACCACCCTGTACTTCTTCAATCCTACAGGATAACTTTTGTTATGATGGCCCTCTAGTTTAACTCTTACAAAGAAAGAACAGTTCAGACATAGATTTCAACTTGTCCCCCTAACTTGTGCCTGAACTTCAGGGGCTTAATGAACCAGTCCTTCTAAAGCAAATCTAGGTTCTCTATGGACTCAACAGAGAGAAGCCTTTGTCTTAGAAGACCCAAGACAAATGGTGCCTTCGTGAGTTAGGCAGTGAATCATTAATGAATTAATGAGTGATTATTTTTGCTATCAGCTCTGCATTAACCCTCCAGTTTCTGAAATCCATCCTATCCAGAGGAACAGGCAGAACCAATCCTAGAGTTTCTCTGGATGTTGGAAGCTTTCCGAAGTATTTTAGGTTACTTTGCATTAATAGAGCTCATGTAGAAACATTCACCTTGCTCTCAGCAAGCTCACGGTCCTACCAGATGTGAATATATCCAGAAAATAAACAGGAGACATGTCAAACAAAATTAAAACACAAAAAAAAATTACACTCAATTCTACATTGCTAGTATTTAAAAATGTAGGTTTAGCAGAAATGGGATAATCTTGAGTACTGAAATTATACATAGTCTACATTTAGCAACCTATTTTCACACTTGCAGCGCACAATTCTGTCACGGTCAATGCAGCAGAACTCAGTAAAACACTTCTGTTTAATAGGATGTCACTTATCAGCAAATATACTTTACAATAACAAATTTTCAATTACCATGAATTGATTTTATTTCATCCCTTCCGCATGTCATTGTGCCATAGAGGGTAACTCCTTTGATATTAATAGTAATGAAGATTCATTGCATCTGACAGCCCTAACAACACGTTTAATAGAACATTTTAACTTTAAGCAGATGAAGAACCAGAAGGGAATGTTTTTCAGATTCCACTGTTTCAGAACACAGTTCTGTATAAATGAAATTACCCTACTTAAAAGTTACTTCCACTTTGATATTATTTCTATTTAATTTGACAGTTTTATTTTGGGAAGATAACATTCTGGCATACTGCAAATTATTCTCTCAAAACAATACAGTTTGTCCTTTTGTATCTGCTTTAATCAAACTTGTCTCAATAGCCTCCTGTTTCTGGTAAGTAATTCTGGCAATTAATCATCCTAACTTACCCTGAAATGACAATCCTAAAGTGTCACTCAAAGAGACACAATACAAAACATACTGTTTCAAACTGCTACTGCACAACACAGAGGGAGATTTATTTAGGCTTTATTTTACGTATTTTGTTACCAGAAACTGCCACTTCTGCAGACCAGCAGTAGTTTTGCCAGTGTTGTGGGTCAGACCTTATTTCTCTCCTGCAATTTGAGTTTGCACTTAGGAGATTCTCAAAGCATGCTCACCCACCTAACTAATGCTGCCATCATGTTCTGCACAGAGACTCCATTAAATGAGTTTCACCTTTATTCCAGCTCTCCCTCATGCATTTTATTTGCATAAGAAAAACACCTACTTATCTAGGAGGTATATCTTATTTATAATC
>NW_010565502.1:0-9136 GCF_000687285.1 Phaethon lepturus | reverse complement strand
AAGAGTGTATGTTGCAATTTTAAAGCAAATTAAAGTCTAACTACAAGTTCAAACCTTTTATTTAAGGAAGCGGGATTACTGCAGCTTGACGAATACATTACCACTGAAAAAACCCAAAAACCTAGTTAAAAATGTAACAAAAATTACCATCAACTGCACGTAGTGCTGTCATTGCCTTTCCTTTTCCCAGTTCCCCCTTCCATTAAGAAAGTTCTAACAAAACATTCTCCCTTATTTTTAGCACAAAGGGCATCGATCAGCATCTTAGAGATTTTTAGCTTCAAGACTAAGTACCAGTTTTGCACGGTGATCTCTAACTATCCGCTTTGTTACAACACTCCTCATGAAAAGAAAGCAGGTATACAGCAAGAAAGAATGTTAAGATGTTTACTCCTACTAACCCGTAACCACCACCTCACTTGAACAGCACAATGGAGAGTGAAAAAATGACCTAGACAAATGTGCAGTTTAAAATGTTAAAACGGAAACTGTCAAGTCATTTAGTGATAGAACAAGCTTTTAAGACCAATATTAACAGAAAACTTGCTTGCAAGCAAGACCCACAGAAGAGGAAAGAAAGGCGAAATGCTGCAACGGACTCCTGACATCTGAAACCTATTTCAAATAATCGAGTCTATTCTTCAAAATTTATGTTGACATTTACTTATGCTCACCACATTTACCTCCTGCTTGTAAGACTAGCAACACGCACTTTGCATATGAATAGCCCTTGGGACCCACCCTGAAGTCTTGTGTTTTCAAATGCCACTGAGGCATGTGCTTAGATAGAAGCTATCATCAAACTAGAGAGTTAAACACTCTGCAATTATGTTTAGAACTGTGCGTGCTGGGTGTGGTGTGTGTGAATACACTACCACTCTTACCCCCTTTTCTTTATCAGTTACTTACCAACTAGTTGTCTTTAGCTTCCTTTTGGGAGATTATTTTCCATCCATAGTAAGGGGAATGGAATTCAGAGGTGCCCACCGACCTGTTTATAGAACCTAACTTGGAGGGACTTGTGTGTCACTTGAGAGAAAACAAGCAGTAGTAACCAGTGAGTCATCTTATCTTACATTCTCTCCTAGTACAGGTACAAGTGACTCTCCTCCAGCCTGGAGGTTGAAGGAACTGCTACACCTGGAATCAGTGACTACTCAAAGCCAGCGGAGACTGGCTTCTCTCTGAAGGCCCAAACAGTTTGCATAGGTACTTACCGATCTGCATCCTCCAATTATTAAAAACTACTCACTTCAAGATTTAAAAAAAAAAAAAGGCACTTTGCTGTAATGACCATTAATTTGTGCACATACTTTACCTGTACATCGTTGATGTTCATTCTTGTTCCCTCTTTCCCAACGAAGATGTCATCTATGTCAACCAGAATGTACCTATCCAAGGACAGTCTGAGCTTCTTTCCAGACAGGAAAGAGATGGCATCTATGAAAATCAGCTTGTGCAGCCAAAAATTCAAGTTATTGCCGAACAGGACTCGTTGAATCCCATCGTGGAGCCCCAGGTCATGAATTACTGTGGCATGGAGAACACTTTTAGCAGCAGGTGGTGAAAGGTTTTCTGGTGTCTTTACTTTTGCAAATATCACTGGTTGATAAGCTGTATGATTAATCTGGAAAACTGCCCAGTCATTTCCAAGCAATGGACCTTTCTCAAGTTTAGAAGATTTAGTCACATGGAGCAGTGGGGAATGAGGGTTAATGCAACAGTCCTTAATACCCAGATTGCTGTAGACATGGAACGGAAAGCCCTTCAACTGAAAGCTCTGCAAGCTGTTCTCATTGCCTTTGTGAAATCCAATAACACCTACACCATATTCTATACAGTACTTATCTAGAAGGCCTCTGTTCCAAGAGTCCATATTCACATACTTTAGAATATTTTCGTACACTATGAGAGCATATTTGCCTTTATTTTTGTCTATAAGCACTGGGAGGTCACCTTTCCCAGGTGCAATCTCAATGTGAAACTGAAATCTGCTAGATTCTAAAATGGTTATTATATCTTGGCCTAACGTTGAATACTGACTTTCCACAAACACCAGCACTACAAGATCTGTCCTCAGGGGATCAATAGGCTTCATGGTCTTCATCTCCATCAGCTTGTATGGCAACAGTTGAAGATCACCACATTCCACTTCTGAAGAAATTTCAGAAAGTTCATTTTCCTGTTTGTAGCCATTATACAAGTAGTATGCAGAAATAACTATGCTCACCATACAAAAAGTGGCCAGCAAAATAACTGTTCTTTGAAAATGTCTGTGAAGTTTCATGATAAAACTCATGTTGTTTACTTGCCTTAGATTGTTCTCGACCGCAGCATTAAAAACAAACACAGATTCTCAACAATTTGTTCCAGTCCTCTGAAATATTTATGTCACCATTGCAGCACACACATCTATCTTCCACAAAGCTTTACAGAAGGTACAGTCTAGAAGAAAAGAAAATCAGAGATTTAATTGAGGCATCACACTTGTGAAGTATCATCACACTTAAAACTAATGGTGAGCAAAGAAATCACTGCCAAACAGGTTTGGAAAGAAACAGCTGAAAACTTTGCTCGTTTCTTTTTATAATTTTGCATTAGTAACATTAGTTCTTCCTGCTCCCACTAGCTGCCACGCACATTTGAATGTCTCTCCATCTCACAGGCTCCTTACCCTAAAGAACCAAGTAAAAGAGGGCACACACAGGAGGCACCGAAAAGCAAGACACAGCGGCAAAGAACTTACTGTTTATCTGAATTTTTCTTCCCAAAGATAAAAGTTAACTCCAAATAGACAATTGCTAACACCCTGAACATTGAAGAAAATTTATAAGCTTCCTCCTTCCAACCCCAAGAAGCTGGGGGAACATCACTCTACATGATTAAATGAATTCTGTCTTTTATTCTTGAAGAACCAATAAGTTCCTAACAAAACATGAACATTTTAACTCTGTTGCATACATGCACACTGATATACGCTATGTTACATGTATTATAGGAGTATTTTTAAAATGAAATTACACTTTTCCCTGCACCATTAGAAGTCAACAGATAGCATTTTAATGGACTGTGTACTGTTTTGCAAATTGTTGGAAACACTTTTTATTTCTTTGTATTAAAAAAAGCATAAAATAATCCATCTCTCAAACTTGAGAAGACAGTAATAAATCAAAAACTAACTTAAGAGGCAGATCACCTAAGGATATACTTATGCTTTAACTTGTACCTAAGGAAAACAGCCATTTTTTAAGCCAACAGTACAACGGCTGTCAAAAGTTTCTCATGAAACAACTGAACAACGTGATAAGCATATAATTAAGTATAATAATTAAGTCCTGTAAGTTATAAAGAAACCTTAAAAGCAGATTTCGAAAAACACTAAGGATGTGAAGATTTAGAACATCCTATTGTATCTTCATAAAGTAGCACACATCCATTCTCATTTGTAAATGGGACTAGGATAAGCCATGCATGGAACATTAACATGGTTGTTTCCCGACTGAGTGCTTAATCCTTCCATGCTCAGACTTTTTTTTAAAATAAAGTAGGGCTTAAAAAGTGAATACCGAGAAGCTCCAGAAGTATAACCAATATCAAATAGGAACTCTTCTGTACAGATTGACAGAGACAATTAAATTTTCTTGAGCGACCATGATAACAAATGATATCTATGCAAGCTTTATCCCATGTTTTGTACTTTCTAAGGTTAACTGGGTTTTTGTCAGAAATAAAGACCAAACGACAATCTGAAAGCACCTTTAGGAGAACTCAAGGAACATTCTGAAGTATCGAGATGTCTGATCCTTGTCATACTTGCTTCAAGAATATCAGTTCAGATAGCAGGAAAGAGATATTTAATATGGTAAGGAGTTAGGTGGCAAAGAAGGAGCTCTGTCCTGAATGAGTAAAACCAGACAGATGTTTTCAGACAGATGATTTTTTTTTTATTACACACGAAGGATTCTCCTAAGTTTGCATTTCCAATGCAGCTGCCTGAATGCCAAGAAACTCATCATTTTAGTGGCTAAAATTAATACTTACTACATTCTGTAGAAAAGCTGTACATATGCCTACTTATCTTCAATAACCACACACCTGGCTGGCTTACCTCACACGGAGCTCAGGCCTCGTTTACACAGAGAAGAGATGCAAGTCTGCAAAGCGGAACTCTTGTGGCAAATGCACAATGAATCACTTCTTCGAATGCCACAAAGTCAACCACCACAGAACCAACAAGCACAATGCTTGTCTACTTCTCTTACCCGTAAGCTCCTCTAACATGGCCCTAAAATACCCGTATTCTTATGACAGAAACAACCAAAATCCTATTGAGAGGAAGTTCCCAGCAGTGTAATTTGGAAGTCTCTTTCTTCATAGCCTATGCTTCTGACCAGTCACCTGAACCCAAGAAACCTGCCTGGACCAGGAAAAATTTACAGCGACCTAAGCTCATGGCAAGAAAGGGCTAGTTTAGACAAGAGTCCTTTGAGTGAGGTATTACAGAAGCATTGCAGCTCAAGGGCTGCTAAGGTAAGCAAGCAGCAGGAGCACTTGAAACATTTACAGCGACGATGCAGTCCTTCCTAATGCCATTCCACAGAGCAGAGCCAGCCCAGAAACCTGTATTTTCTTCAGCAAAACCTCTGTCATTTTATCCGTAGCTCCTAATTGCAGGTATTTCCTGGGGCTACAGAGTGCCGCTGTGAGGAGGAGTGGATGGAAATGCCAAGAGAGGTGCAAGGTTTGACTCTGAGGAATTCTTCGACACCCAGCAGGACACAGCCAGACTTGGTGCCCTCACCACTGAAGACAGGAAGGAAGGGGAATGGAACAGAATAAGGTGCAAGTTTTAAACACATGTTCTCTTGAATCAGCTTGATACTTACGTAATTTTCGCTTATTTAAGGACTATTTCGCATAGGAGTAGGTAGGAGTTCAAAAGAACACAGAAAGAAAAATTAAAAAACACAAAGAGAACATGCATTTAATAATATCAAAGTCGTTTCAAAGTCTTGAAAAGGTACATTTGCTTTTCTAGAGGAACAGCAGCACTTTACTCTGAGCAACAGTACTTGCTAGATATGCCACTGATATCCTACAGTACCGTGCTAGAATAACTCATCATGCACCGAACTTGATAGTGGTATAGAAATCTTCAGGGTGCTCACCCACAACACACTGTGGGACCTATCAAGACCACTATCGTGACCTTTTATCACAACTTTAGACATGGCTCCAAGGAAAATGGTCCTTGTCCACTATCACTTCCAACAGTAAAACCAGACAAAAGGCGTAATTCAGAATGTATCAACAGTGGGTAAGCTGTTAGAAGGAACATTTCAGAACAGAACAGTACTTACGGAGTCTTACTTTCATGACAAAAGAATACAATATTTTATAACAGAATGAAGAAGTCAAGATAGCTTCAACTGCAATAGAAAAAAATAATCCAGGTATAACCAAAAGCCTTAAAGAAAAAAAACCCACTAGTCTAGAAACTCTTCACACGAGCCCAAGCTTGCTAGTATTGTTTCAGTGAAAAAACATGAAAAAGACCCACAGATAACAGACGCAGTCTTAGCTCATTAATTTCAATGGAATCATGTGGAGTTCAATGAACAGAGAATATGGTCCCACCTATATCTCAGAACACTTGAGAACAGGTGTCAGACGTTATACAAATCCAATGTTCCACAAAGGTGATGTTCAAATAAGTTTTACCTATAAAGTAAGTTGTATGGTGTTTTTCCACCATCTGAAGCAATAAAAGCTGCCTCATTGTTCTTTATCTGGAACCTTGTTGTTTTAGAATCTACCTCTGATCTCCTACAGAATTTTGCATTTTCATGCCACCATCGGAATATCCAGACCAGAATCTTTTACCTGTGTTGTTCCAAGTACAAGGCATCAAAATGCCTCCGTAATGAGAAAATTAGCATCTCTGAATATTTAGAATTTTGTGTTTAACTTGTGGATTCACTATGGAGGAGAAGCTCTTGCCGAGAGAAAGCTGAGTCATGGGAATAAGTTCTGAATTTTACTCTGAATACAGCAAAGCACAATATCGTTCCCATCTAGTATAGAAGTGATTTCTGCAGCCCAGGACTAGTTCACATGAAAATCTTGTGGGTACAGGAAATAGGCATCAACTTATTAATTGGAAGATTTACAGTTCTAAGCAGTACTGCTAGGTGGTAACAACTGCAGGTATCTTCAGACAGCTAGCATGAAACAGATGCATCAGAATAGAGATCTTCAGCTGTGGGTTTGTCTGGGGTTTATTTGTTTTGTTTGTTTTCAATCACTAACAAGGTAGTGCTGAGGAGAGAACAAATACTGTGATGAACTCAAAAAAGCTGAACTGCACCATAAGGAGTCTTGCTTTAGTTTGTTGTTTCATTGCAAAGCATAAATGACCAAATTCTTGTCTTCTATAAGTCATTTCAGCACAACAACCCTAATGGCAATACTTACATGAGAGAGCACTGGCTGGGGACTCAGCCTATTAATGAGATGCAGTAAGTGAACATAAAGAACATGAAATCCTAAGTCTTGATTTTTTGGTTTTGGGCAGTAAAATTTTTATAATAAATACCACAGCAGCCTCCCCAGAAGTGCAGTCAGCCTGAAACCCACTCCCCAGGCTCAGACTCATGGGTGGTCGCTGCCAGTCTCTGCTCTCCAAGAGTCATGGCAAGCCCGCAAACATCATGCCCTCCTTGGTGTATTTTCTGCACTGAGACTTTCATGGTGCATACAGCTCCTTTCCATGGGCTTTGTATGAGTGGCTTTTCCACGCAGCAGAAACATATCCTTTTCTGGACTCAGTAGTTGAAAAGAAATGTAGTTCTGACCATTCCATTTCATAATTGGTACTAACATTTTCTGGAACTAAAAAAACAAAACAAAACAAAACAAAACCCCTCAAAAAAAAAATCCATTTCAGGTTCACCTCAGTGTGCATTAATGAACAGATGCTCAAATAGGAAACCAGGTACCCATCACAGACACAGAACACTGTATACAATTAAAAAAAAAATACATTAGTTTTATCATGAATATCAGTAAGATTCTAAAAACTACAAGAAACATTTTTCTTGAATTCAGTTGTGTTAAAAGCTACCAAGATTGAAACAACGGGCTGAGCTAAAATATCCACAAGCAAATGAGAAACTGCTCTCAAATCACATTTTTCAAAGCCCAATTAAAAAAATCTGGTTTAGTCTTACCTCAGGCCTGTGCAAGGGCAACAGTTTACTGTGACCCTTGATTAGAAACAATAAAGGTGTGTCAGACTTACAGACACAAAAAAATGTTGTTAAAGGGTAACAAAAATCCTTTTCATCAAGAACTGCCAAAAAATGGTTTAAGTTCAGGAGCTATTAATCATCAATATTATTCAGCTATATTGCATTTGTCTGGTTACATATACCTGGACATATTTTTACATCTCTTCCTCCTCTGCTAATAATCCCCATCATTACATTCTGGTTCTGTTCTTTACCAAACTGGATGCTACCACAGTGCTAGCAACATACTCCTGATACATTAAATGAAGGATGAGTTTTAAATGGAGAATGGACAAAAAATAGACATATCGTTCGGCATATCAATACAGACATCTAAACAGCATTCTAATCAGTGTAAATTTAATTGCTTTGAACATAAAAGCCTCCTTTGGCCAGCCCCTATGAAATATGACGTTAAAAAAGGAAATATTCTGAAGCCATTAGTCTTACTGAAATGGCAGTCTTGGGATATATGAATGACATGGTAGGAAGCAGCAAAGTGCATTTGAAAACAAGCAAACCTGGGATGGGTAGTAGCGCTCAGCCTTTTAAATCAGTTATGGAAATATGAAACTGGTCTCCAAATACTGAGTACCCCTACTCACAACATTACTCTACTGACTGAAGTATTCAAGCAGTAAGAGACAAGCAAATCCAGGCTGAGAATGAGCTCTTATGACTAGATTTTAAAACATTTTCAACTTGAAAAGATGGTGATAGGAGACATAACTGTCAAGGGAAGTCATCAAGACCCTCGGTATTATGTAAGAAATCCTGTAATATGTGATTACTGAAGGCCTTATGTTCTCTCATATATGTTTAAAAAATGGGAACGGCTTAAGCAGAACAAAAATCCTGGTAGATAGATAGGCTTTTTCAAGACCTTGGGGCAAGCAGTTTTCAGATTCTATCATCCCTATGTTATCCTTACCTCGAAGCTGTATTGCTTCATGCATTACTGGAGAACCTTACAGGATAAGAATTCATGTATCAGAATTTCTTATTAAGATATTTATAAATATTAAATAGATGTTGTTTTAAAATACTTGAAAAGAAGGAAGGCTTAGAAAACTTTAACAAAGTACAGAAGTTGGGTTTGGTCTTCAAATTACTACCTTCATTCAATACTTTCTCCCAAAAGATCTTAAAACACGTTACATCCCATACAATTTTTCTGAGACGAACCCTGTTATTTTTCAGCACTTGCAGAAACATCACTATCTAAAGACTACATAATTCACCCAAGGTCTTTAAGATAAACATACAGCACATTCTCTTGTCCATGCTCGTACCATTACTTCCCCCTCACTCTGCTCCCACACCTGCCAAGCACAAGCCAAGTTTAAAGAGTTAATAAGGCAGAGTCCATCACCATTCCTTCTGAGGGACCTAAGTGTGGATGCCGACAGTGACAGCAACCCCATTTCTTCCACTTTCCATTTTATTAAAAAGAAGAAAACCCACGACACTAAAACCTAATGCAATTATCTAGTACACCGAGTATTGAAATAAGTAATATAGAAGTTTTCTGCCATTTCCCAAAGGTTGCATGCATCAGTTGAAACGAGCAGCAATACACACCGATTTGTGCATTTCTGGGAATCCAAGTAGCTATGAACACCTGAAGTTATTAACAATGACCGCACTGCGATGGTCAGTTTTGGTCCCAGCAATGAGCCCGACTCCGCAAACACTAGAGGGCAACAGCGTCGCACACAAGTCCGGGAGGAGAGACGGGGGAAAAGCCCAGCCGGCTGCGGGCTCGGCGCGGGCACCCCGCCGGGCAGGCAGGCGCCGAGTGAGCTGGTCAAGAAGGAAAACAAAACCCAACCCGAAGAACCACCACC
>NW_010565501.1:54084-71473 GCF_000687285.1 Phaethon lepturus | reverse complement strand
GGCAGCGGGCAGGCGGCCGAGGGGCGAAGGCGCAGCCCGGGGGTGCGGGCGTGTGATTCCCAGCAAGACGCGATTGCTGCCGGTAAGATGGGAGAGGAGGCGCTTCCTTCCCCCTGCCCCAGGGAGGTGTTGCAAGGTTTGGCTCACCACGGCCGGGCAGCCCCACCCTGGGTAGCTGCGTGACTTCTGGGTCACCAGGCAGGAGGCTGTTTGCAGGCCACGAAACGATAACTCGGCCTTCGCGGTGCTTCTGTCGCCGTAAATGCCACGCCGTGGCTTGCCCGGTGATGTGTGATGGACGGGCTGAGCAGCCATCTGGTCGCAGGGAGTGCCACTCCACGTGCGTGCAGGTGGGGCGTAAAGGCCGGATGAAAATTAACAAATGTAGATACCCGTGGTAGGACTAGGGAAACCCAGCCCAAAACCTACCAGTCTGACAATTCCCACTCTTGTCTGGCATAGCCAGACCGTGCTTAAACTTTTTACGTGCCCCAAGTTTTAGTGAGGGTGGTCCTAATGTGAGCACTAGCTTTGGAATATACTCAGAAACTCTTCAGTCCCAACTACGTTTTGGTAGTTTTGGCCACAGTTTTGAAGTGGTTTTGACAACAGTTTGCCTACAAGTACAGTCCAGGAATTAGGCTTTTCTTTGCCTGTGTCCTCAGGGATCTTCATTTTCACAACTGTCAAGATGTTGAGTTACAGCAGGAGGGCTAACAGAACATTAAACTCTGTATTGTTACTGGCCATTACAGCATATCACCTCAAGGCCATGAATTACAGTTACATCCTGCATCATTTTGCAGTTGGATCTAGCTCCGAAAAGGATTGGATGCCACACAAAATGCTCTTTTGTAGGGCAGAGGTGGTAATTGTTTTTTATTCGAGGTCTGAGTGGTGAATGCGCTAATCTAGGATGTGGGAGACTTGGGTTCAGTTGGCTCCTGTTTACGGGGATTCTCTTTCTGCAGAGGCTGACTAAACCACCAGGCTACAGACCATCCTGTAGTCCGGGAGGCACTAGTTCTGTTATGTTGCCTATTCTATGGGCCAGTTACTTAACAGAGGAGCAGAGCTCTTTCAGTCATGGACAATTTCTCCCATACCCTTGCAGGGCCACAGAGGTCATGTTTATTGCAGTAAGTAAAACAGGTCAAGGCTTTTCTGGCCTCAGAGGTGTGTGGCATATTAGGGCTGTCAGCCACATGCCAGAGCATTCTTTCCCCACAGGAGATGCCTGTCTGCCTCCAAGCTGCCTGCTGGAGACAGTCTCTGGCACGTGCCATCTCCCGAATGTGTATAAAAGAGTGCTAGCTGGGCTGGACCAGAACTGTGCCAGGTATGCTAGCCATAAAACAGTATAGATGACAGCAGGCTAGTGGCATCAACACCTGTGTTCAAGCAACAGTTCCTGGCTGTGAACCGTCAGTGGAGGAAGGTGCCTGTAGGAAAGATTTTAGAAATCTAAGCCTGTATCTGAATTAGGAAGAAGTGCAGTCCCAAAGAAATGGCTCCGTAGTGAAACAGCTGGATATGAGGACCCAGCATCTGTAATATGCAAATTTCATGGGGAATTATTTCAAACTACCTCTAGTCTGGTCTCATGAATTGAACACACATTACTGATAGAAGCACATCAGTGTCATTCATGGAGTGCCTTAGTTTCATCTGAAGGAGAACCAGGGATAGACTCAGACTGTTTCATGAAGCAAGTCAAAGCACAGGATTTAGTTGGAGATGGTTGTGGAAATAACTTCAAAAGTATCCTTTGAATTCAAACTAAAACTCTAAAGGAGGGACAGCATAAGAGCTGGAGGAGGCTGTGATCTCAAACACAGCACTGGTACCTTCAGGTAGTCCCCTGCTCATCATCCCAGTTGGTTGTATTCGAGCTGAAGAGGCCTAGTTCTACTCCTTTACAGGGGAAGACAAACGGGATAGAAATTCTTCTAATGTTTAAAAAGTAAGCTCGTCACATAGACACCATTTCCAGCCCATGGAGAGAAGGAGGCACTTTGAAGGTGAGATTCATCTCATTCAGAGGGGTAATAAAACAGATAAATTAATCATAACGTAGAAAAGCCTGTTTGTCTCCATTGGCTCTAAAAGATGTCTAGACAAGTGTGCCAGGAGAACTAAATCCCACTCTTGCTCTGTAAGTGAGAGCTCTGAAGTAACTTCTGTGGACAGACACACCTCTGAGTTAAGTACCACAGCCTTTATGTTCATTGTTGGAAACAAACGCTGCGTGATTATTCATCACATTCAACCACTGGACAAATCTTCCCCCAAGAATTCCTTCTTCTTGCCTAAGTACCACATCAGGGATTGCAATGAGATAGGTGAAAGCAGTGCTGCAGAAGCATTCTTTGTATACATCAGTGGGTTTTGAGAAAGCGGCGAGGTGCAGTGCTGAAACAGTGCGGTTTGTATAGGATCACCAACACTTTATTTTAAACCAAACTTTATTTTCCCATGGGAGGTTCATTTCACCAGCCCAAAGGAGCGCCAGGCAGTAATGAATCTTGCTCTGAAATTTTCTTGAGCCACCACAATCAAGCTACAAAACACAGTCCGTTTAATTCAGACTTTTTCTCCTTCAGTAAATTCTGACACGCCTGTGCCTCCTCTGATCCCATGGTGTACCTCCCTGCTCTGGAAGCTCTGGGTGAGAACAGAATGATTCTTTTTGGTTACCTTTCTGTGGTCCAGAGAAGTTTCTTACCTGAGAGAGCTCCTGCAAACCAGTGTCAGAGTACAGTGGAAGTAAGAAGTGGTTTGTTGCTTTTTTGTGGTGTAGAGAGTACCATTAGGTGTGCAGTCCTTGCAGTTGCACGTATATAATCTTTACGAAGGGCTGCAGGATTAAGTTCTGAATGAGAACACTCGGTAAGATAAACAGTTGCGTAAGGTAGTTAGATCTCCCAGAAGTTGCATGTGCACTGGTGCAGTTTTGAACAGATCTCTTTCCAGTGCTGACGTGAATGCAGCTAGACTGGTGTTAAGAAACATTGGGAGCCATCAGATGCTGTTGCTGCTTTGTTTTATATCGTATGTATCCTGTGCTGAATAAGAAATTGTTCATTTCGTCGGGGTTCATTTCCTATTGTGCTATCCTCAAATAATTTTTAATGCCACAAGACCACAGAGTTAACAATCTGATATAGACATTTCCCTCTCAGCCACAAGTAGTGTTTTACTACTTAACAGGAATTGTCATCTATCGACATAAGAAGCTGCATGACTGTCACTTTGCATCACATGTTAGATCCAGCAGGTGAAATTTAAAACATTTTAAAAAAGAGAAAATTCTTTTCATTTTCCTTCAAAGGTGTTGGTGCATAGAAAGAGTAGGAACCAAACTACATGTGGCTAGTAAAACTACATTTCTTAAGGCCTGTTCTGTGTGCATTAATTTGGCTTGTGGAATGTAAGAAATAAGCTGCTGCTGTTGTTTGTACTCCTAACACTGCTGGAAGTCTGAGAATAGGTCTTGAGGAAGACAAGGCAGATTACTCCAGCGTGTATGAAGAAGGAGAAATAAATCTCTTGCAGGATTAAGTTTAACCTAGTGCACATAGAGTTTTGTGGCAAGTTCTTTTTAATAGTGAATTCACACCGTTACTGGGATGGATATAAAAACTATGACAAGCAAAATCCCACAAACAGTAAGGGAGAGACTCAATATTTTAAGGCTGGGTTTCCTTTTACTTCAGATTTGCTTGAACAGCACCTATATAAATCAGGCACGAGATCAGAATCTGACCCCCAGTTCTCTCCTTTAATTCATCCTATTTTATCTGGTGATGTTCTTGCTGTGTTGTCTGGTTTTCATATTCTGATTCCTGAGAGTACAGTTCTTTCAGCAGAGGAGGAAGATGCCTTTACACCCACACTGCCCCACCTATTCCAGTTTGTTAGCACTAAAACATCCTAGCCACTGAATGTTACAAGAAGATGAGGAAACACACTCAAGTTAACTGTCTGGCTCATTGAAGTTGAGCCAGAGAATCACAGAATGAAAAGCAGGGGGAGCTTGAGGAGCACAAGAGAATCTTCCTCATCTGGTGTCTGCTGCAAAGCACTGAGTCCACACAGCACAGAACTGCAGTTTCTATGCTCACCAGAAGCTGGGACATTGTCGTTGCAGACAGCCTTTCCTGGGAAATTAGCTATAAACTCTAACATATTTCTCCTGATCAAACCACGTATTTTCAAAGACTTCTTGCTTGACATGTCCCAGATGGGAAGGTCACCTCCTGACAAATTTCCTGTGAATGCTCCAATGCTTGGGGGTGCTAAAGCAGCTCAAAGAAAATGTCACTGTTTTTTTTTAACGTGGTTAGTTACTTTCTTTTCAGAAACAGTTGAATTGTTGGCTGACCTTTTCCAAAAACTTTGAGCAGACACCAATCTTAGAAAACTGCAGACTGTATGGTTAGTGCTGGGTAAGTTATAAACAACATAAGATGGGGCCTAAGCAATGGGAAATGCCAGGCATCGTTGATGATTTTTGGTATTTTTTCCCCCTAACTGCCATGTACGGAAGTAACGAATGAGGTAGAGCAGCCCCTATGCTGTTCCCAGCAGCAGGGGTTGCCACTGTACCACTGTTGTGGCCTGCCCAGCCTATGACTCAGTGGCGTGGGTGCTCTGAGCCAGCAGGGCATGCACCCTGTGGAAACTCCGGCTGTGCTAGGTTGCAAGGCAGATACCTTCCCTGGAGGTCCCCGGCCCTTTCCTATTAAAACCAGGGACCTGTCTGGAGTGTGCCGCAGCTTTCAGCTGATACAACTGGGTTTCTCCTCCGTGGAAATGAAGAGTCCAGGAAGGGGACCGGACCTGAACAGAACAGAGCTGGCATCCTTACATAGAGTTGGTTGGGTAGGAAATTCTGAGTACCCAGGTCCCGCAGATATGTATTTATACCTCGGTTGCCTGTGTAGGATCTGTTTCCAGCCATGTAAATTAGTGAGATTTTGGGTTCTGAGCTCTTATGCTGGTTAGCAAGTTCAGAAACAGGAAATTGATTAATACTTTAGGTCTGTGGCTTGCTAAACATCTAGCAGTTGTTTTATATAACAGAGGCTTGGAAAGTTTTCTTTTCTCAGCAACAAGCACCCACCTTCCTAGCTGGCTGTGCTGTTCCATTCTGCCTGCTTGCTCTGCACTGGCGTAGCAGTCTTGCTTTGGCCACTCTGAGCCACTCCGAGCCACTCCGAGCCACTCCAGTATCTGAATTACCTCCCGAAGGCTCTCCATACCCAAGCAGACTCCACAGGTGGAGTCCAAACTGCAGCAATCATCAGATGCTAGAAAACCATAGGTAGCCTGCAACAAACCAGGGTAACCTAAGCCCTTACTCACAGAAAGACAGAATTGTCTCTTTGGAGTAATTCAGTGTGATGCACAAGACCATTATCATGAATATATCTATATGATTATTTGTATTGTATAGTATCTTGAACTCTCAGAACTGTGATAGCACAGCAGTATCAGTGTTCCGCCTGTCAGCACTTTATGGCAAGTCAGCTCTAAATTTGGCCCTCACGGCAAAGGCGGCTGACAGTATCCTGGGCTGCATGAGGAGGAGTGTTGCCAGCAGGTCCGGGGAGGTGATCCTTCCTCTAATCAGCCCTGGTGAGGTGACAGCTGAAGTGCTGCGGCCAGGTCTGGGCTCCCCAGTCTCACCAGAGAGAAATGGAGCTACTGAAGAGAGTGCAGCAAAGGGCAGAGAGATGGTTAGAGGGGACTGGAGCACCTCTTCGATGAGGAAAGGCTGGGAGAGCTGAGAGCTGGGACTGTTCAGCCTGGAGAAGGCTTAGGGGAATCTCATCAATGCATATAATATCTGAAGGCCCGATGTAAAGAAGATGGAGCCAGGCACTTTCCAGTGGTTCCCAGTGACAGGACCAGAGGCAACAGGCACAAACTGAAACACAGGAGGCTCCATCTGAACATCAAGAAACATTTTTTTGCTGTGCAGGTGACTAAGGACTGGCACCAGTTGTCCAGAAAGGTGATGGAGATATCTGTCCTTGGAGATAGATATTCAAAAGCCATCTGAACACGGTCCAGGGCAGCCTGCTCGAGGTGACCCTGCTTGAGCAAGGAGGTTGAACCAGATGACCTTCAGAGGTCCCTTCCAGCCTTAACTTATTCTGTTGATTCTGCTAAATTCTGTGGCAATTTCTTTTAAACTGAGGCAGGGAAGTTACCAAGTGAACAGTTTACTATTGGAATGTTGCTAACACATTTATTTCAGTAACTGAATGGATTTGTTTGTGCTTTGAGTGCATTTTAATTTTACCATGGATTTTGTGATTATAATCACAGTGTATAATTTATACATTTTTACATAAAGATTGCTAGTCTTTCATGGTATTTTGTTTTCCATTTCCAATTGTTTACTCTGCCAGAAATACAAAACTTGAATGAAGCTAATATCTTCATGTAATCTCTTGATCCTAATATTTAGGGCATTATGACAAACCTTAATTAAAGTATAAGTTGCAATAAAATTAAGATGATAATGCTGTATCACTGATACAAGTTGTTTAGTTTAGTCGAGTGCATAACCCTCATCTAAATCAGGACTGAAACAACCATTAGAGAAACAGCTGAGACTACTGGCATGTGAATTGCAACCTCAAAGTATAGCTTGGAGTATGACCTGTCCCACGGAGAGGAATGAAACAGGTCATATCTTTCATTGATGATACTCCAGGCAGTCTGCAGGCTCCTGGACCTATTTTGCATGCAGGCTGTCTATAGGGAACAGACCCTTGCCAACACCACCTGCCAAAGCATGCATTATAATCCCAGCTGAGAGTTACTTGGTTTAGGCCAAAACTGTGCCAAAGATCATTCTAGCAGTTTAACAGTTACCCTCTAGTGCCATTCATGGCATCGTCCAATTCAGCAGAATAGATGCAGCCAAAGGTTGCCAGAATGTATTTCTTTTTAATGAAAGACTAGATTCCTCTACATCAGTCTGAAGCCATTAACTCTCTAACCAAGCATTTCTCTTAGTGAGACCTAATGGGATGCCTTGAGAGATGAGGACCTTCAGTTCCTGACATCGCATGAAACAGAGCAGAGTTCTGTTTTCACCTTCTCAACTCTTTCCACCTTCATCTGAGTTGCTTTGGGTACTTTTAAATCTATATGGTATTTACAATAGATGGTGCCAGTTACAAGGGGAATTCTGTTTCCAAACCTGCCATTAACATTATTATAAAGAATGTTTCCAAAAGTGCTGAAATGAGCTATAAAATTACTCTAGATCTGAAAAAATATCATACAGCAATATTTTAAGATGACTTGGTTTTTAAGATTGAGAGGTGACTTTATACATGTGAAAGTACCTTCACAGCGGTAAAATACTTGGTGCTAAATGACTCTTTAGCTTATCAGAAAAATGTGCAACAAAAACTAGTATCTGGAATTAAAGAACAGCCAACTTCAATAAAAAAGTCAAATATTTTTAAAGCTGGAAGTGACTATTATAGAACAAGCTTTCAAAGGGAAGCAGTTGATTCTCCATTGCTTAATGCTTTCCAAGTAAGACTGGCTGCATTTTCAGGAGGTATACTTCAGGTGAGTAGAATTACTGAGTTCAATACATAAGTAGTTGGATAAAATAAAGTGGCATCTGTTAAGTACTCAGGTAAGGTGAATTATGTTCTCTCTGGCCTTGAAATTAATGAGTCTACAAGAAGCAAGAAGAAGCTGTTGCTGGATCTATTAAATCCACTTGTGTTCTGGTTATAAGCATGAGCTTATGAAAGCTGTACTGCTCATACCAGAACATTGTTCACTTCTTTGGCCTTTCAAGAAGTCAGGATACAGCCTAGAAATAAAGTGCTCTTCAGAACAGTGTGACATGCTAACAATACACCTTCACCTGTCATATGGAGCATGGATGAGTTTCTCCAGCAGAAGCCAGAGAAAGTACATAGAAGCACAAAGCCATCAACACAAGTACCAACACACACCAGCCCAGCCTCTAGAGTTCAGCTTTTCACACACAACATTGAATGGTTCAATTAGATTTGCAGCAACAGTGAAGATAATGTATTAGATTATTTAAGAAAGTTTATGTGATCAAGTGATCAGGTGGATTGGTGCATGCTTATGGTTATATACATACTTGTAAGTAGTTGAATGAGTTTAATTAAGTAGGGCAGTGGTGGCAGTAAATATTGTGCTATGTAGAAGCTGATAAAGCAGTCTCATTTGACTTGGTCTGCTAGAAGCTGATATCCTTGATTATACCTCTTAATTGTTTCTTGGTGTATTTTGTTATCCTCACAGTTCGTTTCAATTTTGGCTCATTTACTATTTGACACTGATCTAGTAACAGGACACCACATGTTGCTGTGTTGCGCCTTCTAAAAGCCTGGCTGAAGAATCACTTTGCCAATTTCTACTAACTTTCATTTCTGTTGCTATAATAAGCAGTGGAGAGACCCTTATGGAAGTATCATGCAGAATGAGAATCAGTTGTGTCTGGCAGTTACAGTAAGAATCTGGGTAATGTGCCATCTGGATAATAAAAGGCACCCAGGCTCTTGTGTTACCTTTATATAAAATTCTGGAAAAAGCAATTAGATATCTGTCATTACAGCTAAAGATCTACAATCCAGCATCTCAAGTGCCAGCAGGAACTGGGTCGGGGGGACAAGGAGGATTGGCCATGGACTGGGCAGAGAGCAGTGGCTAGTAGGTCTGCAAGGAGTAAATGAGAGGAATGAAAGGTGTGTGATGTGGGGGCAGAGCATCTGTGTACTAAACATATGATTAAATGTTCGTGGATTCAGGCAGAACGTTTGAAATACATGGTATGAAGTGCTCAGTAAAAGGTTACCAGGGCATGATGCAGCCAAAAGGACTGTTTTCTGAACTGTAAGCTGACACCAAACTCTATGGCTCTTTTTATGTACATGTCTGTGGTTTTCATATTTTAATCAGCGTAACATCTGTTTAACATGCATTTAATCTCTGTTTGCTATGTCTTCTTCCTGCCCCTGTAAATTCATTGTAAATTTATTGAGATATTACTTGGAAAGACTCCTCTTGCCTTCAGAAATCTTGGCCTTTTCTTAGATTTCAAGGGAGTATTATACTAGTCATTGGCTATGATTTTATGTTAGATTTAATCAATACCATTTGAGAGGGGACCCTGGGGACATGTATTTTCTCATATTGTTTCTTCAGACTTTGCTGTTGTCCTAAGTATATGCTTGAGCAGACAATAGAAGTTTAGCAAGAGAAAGAATGGTTCAATATTTTACCCAGCACTCGGAGGATCTACATGCACTTCTTAGATCTGCCAGAAACTCCCCAGGTAGTTTTGAGGAAGTTATTCAGTCACTTTTTCCCTCAGTCCCTTGTTTGTGAAATGGCAATTACAGCACTCCATTAAGTTACAGTGCCCTCATTTGTAAGAAGGCTGGTGTGTTCAGGACTATGAGTTTCTTGAGCACTACAATACTATGAGCTATTTGCTTAAAACAGACCACAAGGAACTAAAACGAAGCAAGTGTGCATCACCAACCCTCCAAGACCTTGTCATTATCAGCAGCACTTCATGGCACAGCCTATACATGTGCCTTGGTGCACAAAGCAAGCTGTACTGGTGATGAAGCATTTCTGACTTCAGTCTGTGAGACTGACATATTCCTGGCATGACCTTAAAGAACATGGGCCGCACTGATTTTATAACTCTGCTATTGAAACATAACTCTTTTATTTTACCCCTGGTAGTATTCTTTTAGGAATAGTTTGTTATTTTTCTTACTTATGTTACAAGCGGCATTGGTGGTTATTCTATTTCAGCATTTCCCTTTTGTGTGCTCGCAAGCCTGGTACACAAGTAGTGGTAATGGAAGGGACATACTACTGTTTACCTCTGTTTTGCCAGGCTCCTCTCACTATCATACAGGAAGTAGAAATCTATATGCTTGGTGCTTCAAGCATTTGATTGCTTTTTTGATTGCTTCATTTCTGGGGCTGCTGAGCATGCCTACCTGAAGGATTGGCTGTAACTAAGGGATGTGTCAAATTTACATTTACTGTTTAGATTGCTATTTTGTTTAATGTTCTCCTGATGTGTCCCATGAAGGCGTCCATGACACCATCCATCCTGCTGTTCATTTGGGAACCACAAACTGCCCCAACTCCTGCAGAGGCCCTTCTAGCCAACACTGACATTCTATACTCCCTGCAACCATGCTGCAGAGCCCTGGGTAAGGTTCACTGCCCAATTCCTTTCACTAACCCCCAAGGACTTGTAGCAAAGGTGGGGTGAGTGGAAAGGAACGGAAAGGAGGAAGCATGTGAACCAAAAACTGCATCTCTGGAGTAGTAGCTTAAAAGTCACATTGGCCCCTGTAAGCAGATTTCTTCCCATGTAAAATAGGGTTGCCAACAGCCATCCCCAGAGGCTTGGCTTAGCTTGAATGCCTGAGCAGAGCAGGGAGGCCCTTCCTGCCAAGCCTCCTCTTGAGTCACAGTGGTGGGATCTGTGGCTTTCCTCCATCATCTCCCTATCAGCTGTGCTCTCCCTCGCAGTCAGCTTACAAGCCTGGTCCAAAACCAACACAGCTCAACAGCACACTGAGACTTGGCATGGGCTGGGGGAAGACAAGGGGACATGACCTCTTCTTCAGGGTATTCTGGCAACATTTTTGTTAAGTTGTATCTCCTCCATGGCTGAAGACAGGGACTTGCTATTTCAGACTACTTGAATCTAAGCTCTGTTTCAGAAATGTGCAACTTGCCATTCTCTCAAAGAACCACATTTATTTGTTCAAGTTAGAAGTATTGTTATCATTAAATAGAGCTAAAATCATAATTTATGGCTTTTATTAAGAGAATTAGAATAAGATGAACATGATTCTGGCAGAATTAGAGGACAACTATAGCTGAAGTGCTGACCTACATAAAGAAAAAGTACAAACTGAGAACTTTTTCACTTGGTGTCAGTGACAGGAGAGAAGCAACCTTGCCTGTGTTAAGCCATATGCCAAGTCATGTAACTTGGAAGTTCTACATATTGGCACACATACAGAACTCATACACTTTTAAACCAGCAACTGCCTACTTACAGCTTTATAGAAAATCTAGAAATGTCTAATTTTAATAACAAGTGGAATATGAATTCAAATGGACTAAAATTAAATTTTTAAAACTAGAATGAGCACTTAAACTAGTGCACACCCAGGAACAATTCACGACAAATTTTAGTTTCTCTTAGGAAAACATTCTGAATTCCTGTATTATATATCAAAGTAGCATGTATTTTTATAAATACACAGGCAATTCAACATATATGAAATTGTAAATATACGTTTCTACACGATGCTTTTAATACAAATCCCATCAGTCCTGTTGAATGTATCTGTTTACGGTTACCAAGTGAGTGGCTGACTGACCTGTGGACTTGCTGTATTGACTCGGTGTGAAACCATGCCTTTTCCTTGCTATAAGACAGAACTGGGTACAGAAACATCTACTTTCCTTGGGCAGGCACAGACTGGCTGTTCAGTCACCAGCCAGCTGTAGTTCAGTTAATGCACATAGCTAGTAGATAGCTTCTGGTTGCATTAAGAACGGGGTAAGCACTGATCTGCACACAGGATAGAATATGAACTGGAACTAGTTCATTAGTCTGGAATTAAAAGACTGATTGGAAGCCTTTGGGAAAAAAAAAATCTGATTTAAACATCAAATTCTGACTTGAACACTGAAAAAGACAAATGTTTTCATGTGGAACTAACTGACTTGCTGCAAAGGCAGTTGGCAGTTAGGATCTACAGAGCCACAGTAATCGAACATGCCTTTGCTGCTTGAATTGATGGAGCTAGTGTTACAAGTAGCAGGTTGCTTTTGGTGTTGACCTGCTGCCTGCTAAGGAGGGATGGAGGCACCTAACGCCATAGGTGTTTGGGAAACTCCATGAGAAGGGTGAGAAAAATCCTACTTAATTTTCAGGCATGGGATGGAGGCTGTTTGGCCATTTAGTGGAGATCAAGTATATTCAGCCCGCTGGGAGAGACTAGGCCATACTCGTTACAGAGAGGTGTTTGGAGAATTAGCTGGCAAGTTTTTAAAAGTTTCTAAAGAGCATACAAGTCATCTGAAGTGTGAAACTGGGACACATTTCACTATATTGCAGTGGGGATTGGCACCAGGATAAATCACTGCCAAGTGAAAACTGCCATCTCTAAAACATGGATGTTTTTTCTCTGTTTAACAAACCAGTTTTTAAGAATTTGCTATGAGGGAAAAGACATTAATTTTCCCTTCACCTCATGCTCAGAAAGGCTGGTATCTTTCTCAGAATGATTTTTTAAATTACTTTACTTTAAATTACTGTATTTTAACAAAATTATTTTGGTTTTGCTAAAACTGGAGGGAAATGTATTGTTTTCCCCATATGAGTGATGTCCCTAAAAATGCTGAACATTTCACCTATTCTTTTAATCAGTCTTAGGCTCTTCAGCAGGGGAAATATAGGAAGGAAGAAAATAGGGAAGTGTCAGCAACATTAAGCATAGGTGTTATTATTGGCACTGCTTATAATGGCTTCTGGAATTATGGAAACAAGCTAGGTCTATTTATCCCCTTTTCCACTATGATTACTTTATTTTACTTAGGAAAATTATTTTTCTTCATCCACGTTATAATATGAACATTTGAATGGAGAAGACATACTGCTGAAGTGTTATAGGCAACTAAAAAGGTACACAATAGTAACTGTGGATTGTTTTTTCTTGTAGGGAGGAAAAAAAGACTTACTGATACTGTCTCTTTTTTTCCAATTTAACCCATATTTTTTCTCACAATAATTAGAAAGAACTTTGCCACTTTGTTAAGAGTTGAAAGCAAAATATGTAAAAACGTCATTCTGATGTATATCCAAGCTAGAGCAACTGCTGCTGCAATTCTTCCTGCCTCTGCCATGGTACAGGGCCTTAGCTTGTACTAGCCTTGGCCTGACTAATCACATTGTTCTGGTACAGCCTGGGCTGAATGTCCCACTTTTCTCTGAACGTTATTGGCATATGCCAAAGAGCTCATGGAGGAACTTATGGAGGATCAGACTCTATCATAACAACTTATTGAGGAATCTTTCTACGGAGACATGCCTCCCCGTTGGCTTCTTCCCAGCAATACCAGAATGCTAAAATTTATCAAAAGCGGTAAACCATATGTGGGAAAAAAAACACTCCTGAAATGCACCAGGTGGTGTGACAAAACCAGTGAACTGCATTAGGTCTGTACAAAAAAATAAGTATAATGTCATGTCATCATCATCGGAACATCTCCAGTAGAACTCATCTGACAAAAGAGTGTTAAATTAGGGCACATAACAATGGTACAAGAAGTTTGCCAGGAGATTTAACTGAAAAAATGCCTTTCCATTTTCAGGCACTCCCCACAATGGCAAAAGCAAAAAGAAATTAAATTCCAAAACTGCAAAAAATTAAGGGAAAATAATATTTTATCTGCGCTGGCAGTTGGCTAACATTGTTATGCCATGTAACTATGTGGTTTGTCTGTTCTGGTAACCCCTGCCTGGGCATGGCCTATATAGAAATGCTTGTTGATCTCATGAGTCATTCCCAGGAGATGGCAAACATGACTAAAAGACTGGAAGACAAGACACACACTACAAGATGAGAATCAAAAGAACTGGAGGATGATTGAAAAGCTGTCAAGAGAATATCTATGCAGTGACTATGCAAGGAAAAGGACATGAAGGAAAGATGCAGAACATGATCACAGCACCCTTTTGCTCCCGTTCTTCCATAGCTGCTGTTCCTGTGCGGGGAATCCTGTGCAATCCCACATAGAGCTGAGGGGAGAGACAGCTGTGACACTGGTCCCAGCCCCAAGACAAGGAGACCAGTAATGGTCCCCCTGGCATGTAACTACCATTCTCCATTACACTACCATAGCATTTCAGTAAGCCGTGCAATAGTTTGCTTGGCTGAGGGTTGACATTGTCTTGCTATTTATGAAATCAATAAAAGCTTTTTGTTTATTGAGCATATGTTCTTGGTTAAAAGGTTTATTGAAGCACACCCGTCCTTCATAAAACATGTGGATGTCTTTTGGGATGGACAGTCAAATTTTTAATGTCACAGGAGGTCATATTCAATTACAAATACCATAGCATATTAACAACACATGTACAGCAGCTTCAAAATTGATAATGTGCAGTAACAATCTATTAAAGTTCATTAAAAGGGTTGGAGACTTTTTGTGAACCGATGCGTGAAGAAGTACTGGGTCACATGTAATGCCCCTGCACCCTGCTTTTGAAGATAAAAGTGTCTCCACATGCTTGCCCAACTGATGGAGGCACTGAGCAGTCTCGTCTCCTTCTCTCCTTCTCTCCTTCTCTCCTTCTCTCCTTCTCTTCTTCTCTCATTCTCTCCTGTACTCTGCTAGGAAGAGCTTTCTGCAATTCTGCCACCCACTGAGTAGGCATTTGCCTTTAGAAACTTCTAAAACACAATATGCATTGGTAAGACAAGGCAGGAATTTCTCAAGTGCTCCAAGCCATGCCCTGACATGTTTCCATTTTTCTTTCCCTCTTCCAGAATTGACGGTCGTTCTTCAAACATTGGTACTGTAGCTCAGAAGATATTTTTCTCAGATTTCCACTTACTGAAAAGCCTATCACCCTGAGAGAAGATAAAATCGGAGTTCTCAAAATAACAGTACAATTAACATACCATTTAATGTCTGCAATATGGGGCTGTGGAAAGTGCGGGGATGCAATATTTATGCAACCAAATTAGAGTTTTGAAACATCTTGGCATCAGAGACTATACCACTTTGTAGACCATGTAGCTTAAAGCAGTTCAGGGAGAGAAATATGGAAACATGTTTTCAGGTTTAGTTCAGCATTTCAACAAAAGAGAAGCAAGTGAAGAGAAAAAATTAGTCAACGTAAGTCAATTATGCATTTCAAAAGAAAGTCTTCATTTAAAACCTGAAAAAGTAGTATTAATACTAAAGCTGTTTAACTCTACAAAGCATAAGCTAATATATCATTCAAATTAAAAAAAAAATCCTATTTGTCTTAATTTTTGTTTTGTTGAAAAAGAAAAGCCACTAATCAATTATTTGTATAGCTCTATCTGAGTCTGGCTGCTGTATGACATTTCCTGTTAATTTTGCTTCAGTTTTAAGACATTTTTTATACTTTTGTAGATTCCATCTTATTATCTGCATCTCATTCTGCACCTTTTCTTTTAGATAAAAAAATTGTACTTTTTTACTTACTTTGAATCTAGCAGTGAAGGATGATAAGAAGAGATTTTATATAGATGTGTGTGTTTGCTTGGACAGCAGAGATGACATTCTCAGCTATGTTCTTTAACAACAGTTCCTGACCCAGAATTCTGTGTAAAAAGCAGCATAAAAGTTGGCATTGAAAATTACTTCTACATTACCAAATAAAAGTTTTAAAAACACAGCAGCTTATTCTATAATATTTTACTGTATTGAATAACTTCAGCCAGTGTGGGCTGTTGATATTATGTTATAAACTTTTGACAGGTGACAAAAGGACACTAAACATATTAGAGATAACCATATTACCATTGATTTATTAATTTTAAAATGTGGATCAACTGGTAAATTATTATTTTTTCTTTCTTGGTGCAAAACTTAGTAAGAACAAACTGTAGTAGATCTAAGCACCTTCTGTGTTTTGTTAGCACAATTACATTCAAAGATTTGTCTTTGTTTCCTAAAGACCAAGTTACATGCACATTCAACCATGGTGTCACTGAATTTCCATTTCTGTCAGCAGTACAATCAATTGAAACATCACCACATTTTTGCATTTTTCTTTGTGGAAGAAAGAAAAGTGGGTTTGGCAGTACAGGAATGTTGCAGCAGAAAGGTTCACAAGATAATTGAAGTTGGCTGAAAACCAGAACTGTCATTGTGCCAAAAAAGTAATCTAAATTGCTTTTTTTTCAAATTTCAAATGTGTTTTAAATGTAATTGCAATTTTAGGGCAGAATTTCTTTGCTTTATATAAGAGTGGATAGTAATAGTGAGATTTACTTTGGAAAAGTAAACTTGGGTTTACTTTGTGTTTGTGAAGACTCTCTTTTTCCTTATCATACCATGATCAGTATGGATGGAATAGGGTTTCATTTTGTATTTTTCCATGCTCTTCTGTCATTTGAAAAGGGTCAAAGAAATTGTCATTTCTTGAGAGACTGGCACCTAACGGTCACTGTTACAAGTCAAATGTTAAAAAACCCTCCTCCTTCACACAGAAGTTTAATTTTTCTAATTGCAGTAATTTCTGGGATATGTATGGTAGGATGCTGAAGTAAGCTTTGGGAAGACTTCCTAGCTCTAGCAGATGTTAAACATAGGATGATTGCATATTTTGTTTGTTTCAGAAATTACAGTGCTTTTAAAAGTATTTTATTTTGGATTCTCTGATTGGAGTCCAGCAGGCTTACCTGTGTGGGAGGAGGTGTCAGTGTACTTTGGCTTTGTATTCCTGTTGCCTGGAGCAGTGACTCACAAAATACAGGTACAACATGCTGGCCTCTGTGGGAAACCTGCTGACTCCCTTCCTGTGAGACCCCCAGTGAGTGGGTGGCCTTTCCAGGGGACTGTGGGGTCCCAGGGCTGCCCAGGCTTGAGCTGCGGGGACAGACATGAGATAATACAGTGACCACAGCCCTCTATGATGACCAATGGACACTGAGGGCCCTTGGATCTGGGGCACCCTGGTAGCCAAGCTGTCCTAGACCTATGTGGTTTTACCTCCCTTTGAGGAGAATATTTTTAAGTCAATATTCCTTCCCATGTCAGAAGGAAACAGGTTTCCCCCCACAAAAAAATGAATTGCCTTTTCCTGGTCATCACTATTGAAGATGTTGAAAGGAATGTAGGAAAGCAACATGCCATAGTCCCACTGGATGCCAGTGGGAAGTGGGTACCTAACCAGTAGAGGTGCCTTGGAAAATCCCAGACAACTACAAAATCAAGCGACACTCAGCTGTCATCACATATTTCAGCAAAGGCTGTGTGTCTCTCATTTGCAGGCTCCAGACTGTCTCTAACAATTCGTGTCTCTCTTTTCAGCATGAGAACAGTGCTGCTTCAAGGAACAACGACACGTTCCTGGTGCATTACAAAGTAAACCCCTTGCTGCTCTGAAAGTTCCCATGGCCTGCAATGTGGGGACAACAGATCCCACTGAAGATAGGTTCATACTCAGGGTGTCAAAATGTTTCTCAAGGACTGGGCTTCCTGTTCAAGCTTTTGCTATATTCCCTGGTTTGCATTTTGCCACTCATTTTTTCCATTCTTCTGCAACTAACTATTCATGAAGATC
>NW_010565501.1:33038-54053 GCF_000687285.1 Phaethon lepturus | reverse complement strand
TGCTTCAACTTTACAAGAATTTTGACAATTGAAATTCACCCCATCATGTGTTTCAAAGCAAATCTCAACAATTCTTCATCTATTCCTAGCTGTGAATTGCCCAGACATCTGACCCAAATTATGGCTTCAGCTGGCAAGAACAGGAATTTGCTCAATGCAAATCAATTGCTTCCAAAGATTTTGTTTCATCCATGTAATATTTTTAAACACAAGTTTGAAGACCAGATTGGTAAGAACTCTTTGTTATCACTTATTACCAACTAAAGACTGTGATTTTCTCTACTATTTTCAAAACAGATGGAAAATTAATTTCCATGAAATATTATTTTTTAATTGGAATGTATCAATTCTGATGCAAGATTTCATAAGAATAATATTGGAATGACTTAAAATGAAAATGAGAGATTGCAGTCCAATTCTCTCAATTTATTTTCAGATTTCTCATTTCTCTTTCATTGTTACATTGCCATTTTTTTCACATCACAAATGCCATTGTAAGATGGTTTCTATGTCTTTAGATACATTTTTCTCTTTCTCTCCAAATTTTTATCCTAGACTTTGTTTATTCATTTAATTTTCATCCTGAATTAGAACAAAAACGAGATTCAAAATGCAAGAACTTGTCTTGGGAATGAATCACTTTCTTTCACCAGCTCAGAATTTGATCACAGCTGAATCATCCCAGTAACAGGTCTCGTATCACACATAAGATTCCAAAGAACTGACTGCAGTTCATCTGCATCACCAGACAGATGCACTATCTTCATCTCAGTCTGTCTGAACTTGGGTTAGTACCCATCTGCCATACTGAGGAACTTTTAGTGTGGGCCCATGTGCCTCTGGGCAGACGGAGCGCAGTTATAGCTTGTCACTGATTTCAGCTCTAGGGTGCCTTCTGCCAGTCTTTCCTTAGGATGTGAAACCCTATATTCAGGCTCTTCCAGGCACTGCAACTAGTGGCACAGATCACTCAGTGCTCTTCTTGCCTAGTCTCATTTCTTGGCCATCCACCTATGCATGGGAACTCACATCTCATCACTTATTTTCTCTAGGATAACAGAGTAAAAAAGGGTGCAAGGCAGATGCAGCAAAGGATGCCTTAGCCACTTTAATATCCTAGGAAATTATACACAAGTGTCCTGACCTGTGATGTCCCTGCAGCAGTTCTCATCCCTGCCTGTAAGTCTGAGAGAGAGACACAGCAAGAGCTGTGATGGAGACCTCACTGTACTGTAAAGCCCCACTTATATGCCCTGTGGATGGATACACACAAGCTCACTGCTCACTGCAAAGTAAACACAGTTCTGCAATGTCTGTTCAGACCCTCAGGGTTTGACTATGTCCTGCATCTCTTTTTTATTGGCATTTCAGTTTTTCAATAGTTTGTCCTGGGCTTCCACAGAACAGTTCATGTCTTGCTCAAACGCTGTGCTTTGTGACAGCAAATGACTCTTAACAACACCTTGTAAAGTCTTGTGAAAGCAATGCTGTCAGATGCACCTCATTAACTGTCCTGACAGCTGTAGCTTTAGGAAGAGACTTGATCCAGCTGCTAGAAATACTAATGTAAACAGAGCAGAGGCTGCCATGGTGTGCAGCTGGAGTGAGACAGGGTTGCTCAGAGGGCCACCCATTCCCAGAAGCAGAGTGACATGAGCATCGGCATTTCTTAGCTCTTTGCCCCCTTCAAGTCAGTATATCATTTGAGGTTAGAGGAAACCAGGAAGTACAGGAAGGTTGGGGTGCAGGTCCCTAAACATAGGTGTCTACTGCTGTTTTACACATGGGACCTACGTGGGCTTGTGCGTGGCAAATAGACATAGGGTTTTATACATTGCTCTCCCTCTCTACCATGCCTGTCGGTCCCGTTTGGCTTTAGTCCATCTGTACCAAACTCTAGACACATGCCATCCCTCATGCTTTCACAGCATGAGTCCTCCACCAGTGATAATGGCCTCCTCATGCCAGATCAGGTGCTCATCAATACTCTCTGTGCTTGTATGGGATCAAACCTTCCCACATCATGGCTAAACTGCCAAGGATCATCATGCAAACAACAAATGGAGGCCATGGCTGGCACAAGGAATGATATTTGGTATTTCTCTCTTTCCAACCTACCTCAGTGTTTCTGAGTGCCTATCTTGAAGCATGAAGTTATTCTCAAACCTATTTCAGAAAAAGTTACGTTAAGCATGGATTTAAGAACTGTTAATTTACTTGTTGCTGTAATGATAAGGTTTAAAATTAATTTGCTCAAGCAAATCCTTGTATCAACATGTCAGCATCATGTTTTAGCCAACATGCCTTGTCTTACCTAAATCTCCAAGGCAAAGTTCCAGCATGTTGTTTAGAAGTGAAAGAATTGTCATATGGAAGAAAGTCCAGAGTCCTGGGGCCTCCAACAGCAGCTGGTGCGGGTGCATCAGAGAAACCCTGCAATTGGCACTCCTCCCACACACCCAGGACTTCTCTTGAAACGTAACATGCAAGAGGTCTGATTTTAATGTCAAGACCCAAGGATGCTGCTTTAGAAACTTCTCTTGTGATTAATGTTAATGAAAGTATTCTCCACAAACGTCCACTCAGTGTCTAATTTCTGTATGAGTTGTGAGTTGTTGGTCTGAGTGACAACTGTCTTGGCAGAGGGTTACAACTCCAAGCTTGGGAGCAGGGAATCATACTGGTGATTAGTGACTGTCCTGGTTTCAGCTGGGATAGAGTTAGTTTTCTTCATAGAAGCTAGTATGAGGCTATGTTTTGGATTTGGTATAAAAATAATGTTGATAACATACTGATGTTTTCAGTTGTTGCTGAGCAGTCAAGGACTGTCCAGCTTTTCATGCTGCCCTGCCAGCGAGTAGGTGAGAGGTGCACAGGAAGCTGGGAGGTGACACAGCCTGGACAGCTGACCCAAACTGGCCAAAGGGATAGTCCATACCATATGACATCATGCTCAGCATATAAAGATGGAGGAAGAAGAACGAAGTGGTGGGACATTCGGAGTTATGGCACTTTGTCTTCCCAAGAAACCACTACGCGTGACGCAGCCCGGCTTCCCTGGAGATGGCTGAACACCTGCCTGCCCATGGGGAGTGGTGAATGGATTCCTTGTTTTGCTTTGCTTGCGTGCGCGGCTTTTGCTTTACCTGTTAAACTGTCTTTATCTCAAACCACAAGTTTTCTCACTTTTACTCTTCTGATTCTCTCCCCCGTCCCACCGTGGGGGAGTGAGCGAGTGGCTGCGTGGGGCTTAGTTGCCAGCTGGGGTTAAACCATGACAGTGACTGTCAACTGTTTTAGTTTCAGTAGTATGTCTGAGGCTTGGCAGTTGGCTCCTTTTTAGCCTCTGTAAAAAGTGTCTTGTGAACAATTCAAAGCATGGGTCTTCTGCAGATATGTCTTTTAAAAGGACACTCTTCTTCTCATAGTTCATGTTCCAAGAGATGATAGATCTATGTTTTGTGCCAGAGGTGCACTTGGGTAAAGACAATTGAATTGACTGGTTTACTGAGTAGGGAGGTTTTTCTTAGTTGTGGTGTAGAGCTTGCAGCTCTGGCTTGATTTGATTTCTGTTCAGGAAGTTCTTGCAGGTTGTTTATTAGTGTTTTGAGTTCCTCTTTTGATCAACATAATCTTTTCTTTCATTAATGTTTATGTTTCTTCCATAGGGATAATTTGTTCTTTTGGCAAATTGTTTAATGACTGACCTTTTTTTCTGGTGGAATGATTTGAAACATTCTTAACTAGATATTGCATGGGAAACATTTGGAATTGCATCCTCTCTGCTCTGTGATTTAATCTTGGCTGATGTTTGGTGACATTTCCACCCTGAGGAAAGACAGTATAATTCACAGCATTTTAGTGCCACTCTCTTTGTGGCCCATTGGACAGGTTTTAATGCAATGGCAGATAATTTATTTTCTATCTTTATTGTCTCTAACAGAGCTGTAGATAAGAGTTTGAACATCATAGCTTGAGTTTTCTTTCAAACCTTTTCTTCCCATGACTTTCTAAGACTCACCTTATATAAAATGTGTAATTGTGGTACTGTTGGGATCTCTCCTAAAGAGATAGGTTTGCTTTGAGGGATGGCTTTTCCTCCATTTAAGCAGTACTGGGAAGTAGGAAAGCGAATATTAATTTTCTGCAAGCAACACATGGACTAGACAGCCCTGGATCTTTGCCACCATGTGAAGAAGTTCTGTGATCCACAGAGCTAAAAAAACCCTTTTGATGTAACCTTAGGCACTACCAAGAGTACAAAATAGCAAAGGTATGGGATGACAAAGTTTGGGGTAAGTGGTCTAGGCTTGGCTGCTGAGCCCCCCAAATTTCCGCACCAAGTCACTTCTGCCTTGCTCTGGGCTAGAGTGTGGGACACAGAGGCAAATGGCAGTGTCAGGGGCCTAGGGGAATCCGCTCTTCTTGGACCTACGTTTTGCAGAACGTGTGTCCACTGGCAACTCACCAGATCTCATCAAGATCCTCAAAGTATTTCAGCTTTGGATCTGTAAGGGTTGGGCAGGAGTTGATTCTTTCCGCATTGACCCTTGACTCAAGCAGCTGTGTTCCCGGGATGGCACCCAGCACTAGTGGTTTGCCGCTTGAGTTTCACAAGATCTGTTAGTCTCTTTTTTCAGGCCATATGAAAGAGACTTGGGGAAAAGTTTTGCCACTTAGTTTTAACCAGACCTTTATCCTGAGGCTTAAGGAGAGATAGAAGAACCTCTGCAGGATGAAGCAGTGAAGGGTTTTGTCCCTTCACTGGCTGTCATCTTTAGATGAAGAATTTGGCAAATAGACTGCAAACTGTGTGTGGTTTGGCTATGAAACCTCATCATTCCTCCTTTGTTCTCAGTGGGGTTTTCTCACTGGAGCATGCAACTTTTGCCTAACTCACATGTGGTTCTTCCACTGGGTTCATTTCTGTTGATGGTGGATGTGTTTTGATTATGGGCATTGAGGGTTCTTAGTCTGTGTTCCAGGTGCTTTTGGAGTAAAGGCTGAATTTGTCTCCTGTGTTCAGTTATTCTATAATGCCTAGAAAATGAGACAGGGCTTGGCCTTCACTGAGTTGTTACAGTCTCTTTTTAATTTGGTCTTGGTTAAGCATATTGTGAAATTGCCTTTCTGGCCTTTTCATTTTGCTCATTTTAGGGTGCATCTGAGTGAGCAAAAGTATCTGAAGCAGATATCTGAAAAAATCGGCATCAGCTGCAAAGGAGAAAGTTTTCACTCTTAAGTAGGCAAAGAATGAGTTAGAAACTATTCAGATAATTTAGAAGTTTTCAAGTGGACTAGGACTGATAAACTTCATCCTGAGATCCTGAAGACCTGGTGGAAGTAACCTCAGAATGATGCAACCTCAGCAAACCCACAGAGGGCAAACAAGGTGGCATGAAGATGAGAAAATGGAAAATGTAATGGATAACATCAAAAAGTGTAGAATGGAGATGGGAAATTATCAACTGACCAAAAAAATTTTTCACTGAAAAACTCATGCTGGAAAAAATTGAACAAACTCTATCTGGAAGACAAAGATGACGAGTATCAGCCACGATAGGTCTGCGAAGTATAAATAACATTAAACCAGTTTGCTCGCCTTCTGCAATAGGGATAACAGCTCTTGCGAAAAGGGCAAAAGCAAGAGTTTCCACATTCCATGATTCTAGCGAGGCCTTCCTTAGCACTATCTCATTTGATATTCTCATTGTACTTTACGTAAGCATGGTTTAGATGAGTGCTTTTCAGTCTTTTCTAATGTAGATGCATGAGAAAAGTCCTCCATGGTAAATTTTAATTACTGAAAATATGCCTAGTTTTCTCTGCTGCACTTCAGAAACCCCTTAAAGTTAGCACATATCAAAGCCTAAAGACAATAATTTCAAAATCACTGGTTTACACAAAACTGTCATAGGGCCAGTACAAAACTGGTTGCACATGTGACTACAAAGTAGCCACTGGTGGTCTATCACTGCTTGTAAAACATACAGAGGTGGTTTCTTTGGATCTCTTCTAGGTTTGCTCTGTCACTAGGTAATGAACCAAAAGTACATAGGTCTCCAGAGTCACAATTCATAGCTGGGAATGCTATGAAGCATTCTCCAGAAAATTATCTGAAAGGATTAATAAGCTAATTGAAGAAGATGAACTAGTATAAACAGGGTTGTTCTGATGGCAATAAAGTAAATACTGTTCTTGTAAAAGCAAGACTACAGATTGCAAGACATAAGAAATAACCATTCTGCTCTACTCAGTGCTTGGTAACGACTCAGTTGGAATATTGCCTGTGCTGGTCTGGCTTACATCCCTGCAGATGGAGAAAGTCAAGAGAAGTGCAGCGCGAATGACTAGTGATCTAGAAAATATGACAAGAAGAAAGGTTGAATTATCTGGGTTCTCAGGCCAAAGGAAAAGAAGACTGTAGAAGTCATAAAGATCTTTTATATCCTTCAATACATATAAGGTTGCTGCACAAAGGAAAGGAATAATCTGTTTCCCATATTCACAATTAAAAATAATAGGCTTAAGTTGCTGCAAAGGATTTTCAAGATAAACATTAAGAAAAACATCACAATATTAAGGGTTACAAAGTGGATCCTGTAGGTTCCCCAGTGCTGCAAGTCTTTGAAACACAAGTCTGTCAGGAAAGGTGCAAGTACATATGATAATAGTCTTAGGTCAATGGACTGACTCGTCTCCGAAGTCCCTTTACAGCCTTTATTTCTAGGAGCCTGTGAAGTTGTCCAATTTAAGCTAAGATAACATCTCATAGTGGATTTCAGCCAGCCCACGTGGCCAACTGTCTCCAGTTTAAAGAGACAGGATAATTTACAATAGGCAATTCTTTATAATACTGATTTATAGTACTAAAATCAGTTTATATATGATTTTACTTGGAAATGGCGTAGATGAGACTATTTATAAACCCAGATTGTAGCTGTTATTGTTTTGCACCTGGGTTATATTTCAGTTATGCCTTGAACTTTTTATTACTTTGTGCATTTTCACTGTTAAGAATCTGCTTGTAAATCATTATGTGCCTTGAAAAACTTGAACTCAGATGGACATAGTCCATCTGAATAGCTTTTATCATCCACAAACTTTGTTTCCTCACTGTTCACACACTTCTGATTGTTTACGTATATGCTGAAGAGCACAGGCCCTACCACTGATTCCTGAGGGATTCCGCTGATGTCCTTTCTCCACTGAGAAAACTTTGTTTTCCTTTTTTCAACCAGTTATTAATACATAAAATTATCTTCTTTCTAACCCCCTGGCAATTTAATTATTTTTTAAAAGCTTCAAAGGAATCTAACACACATAATGAATTTTCTCTACACAGTATGGGACCCTTCCCAACAGACCACATTTGTCTATGTGACTACTTACCCTGTCTAGTAGTCTTATCCTGTGCCATGTCCCTGAGTGGAAGTCAGGATTGCTGATCTGTTTCCTGGATTAAAAATTAGTGTCACATCTGTCATCTTCCATTCTTATGTCACCACAGCTGAGGTATTATGTCTGGATTGATTATATATCCAGTAGTAGTTTCATGACTTTATATCTGAGTTCTAGCTATATTCAGAACTCTGATGTGAATACCTTCTGGCCCTGCCAACCAGCCATTATTCATATTATCAGCTCTGAAATCTCATTTATTCATTCTTTAGTTTTAGGACGTTTCTTTGCCATAAAGAAAGGCTAAAATCCAACACAGTGGACACCAAAGGTTTTCTACTAACCTTATTGCCATGGCCTGTTACCTGTCTTGCTTGCTCCTTTTACTCCTTGATATCATGGTCCCACAGACTTTTGGCTGATTTGTGTTAGCAGATAATACATCATGCTGGATCTGACAGCTTGAGAAAGGCAAGGCTGCCACAGCTCCATGCCCCATTTCAAACCAGTAGTGAGGCTGCAGAGGTATTCCCAGTAGGTACACGTTCACAAAGCACCCCAAGTCATCTAAATCCCAGCCTTTTCATGCCTTTGGTTCCTCCTCTAAACATCTCATAATAAATCACACGCAATTCCAAAATGCTCTTCCCCAGCATCCCATAATGTGTCCTACAGCCCCAGGCAGTGATCCCCCCAGTCCAAAAGGAGATCCAGAAGGCTGCTCCCGATGACACTTTGCAAAGGGTTTCAAGCCTGGACACTGGGGCTAAGGTGCTCCTGGGACAGCCCTGGAAGGGGCACAGAGAAGTGGCTCGCTCATCCGTTTGGGATCTTTGGTTTGGGTTCCTGCCTGCTCTTGTGCCTCTGTGCTCCCCTGGCATGTGGAGATGGGCCTTTGGTGGGCTGATGACCCCTGTGATGGGCCTGGGAGGAGCCGGGCAGGGTGTTATGTGCCTCTGCCCCATCCCTCTGTGCTCCTTTGTAGGTGTGCAGACAAGCTTTTATTACATAGCCTAACAATTTCCTGCTTCTGATGTGTTTAAAAACTTTTAATATTTTAAGCTTTTGTCTTTAGTGACTTGCTCTTTAAAATTTTTTATCTTGCCCAATTATTTTTGTTTTTACATTTAACTTTGGACAGACATCATGTTTTATTCCTTGCTTGAAATAAATAACCTATCTCTTTTTTTTGGTAAACTTTTGTTAGCTTCTGCTGTTTAACCACAGTGACTTCTTCGGCTTATCAGGGGTCTTTCAGAGTTTTTATTCATTAGAGAGACACATTTATTCTCAGCTTCTAAAATTATGTCCTTAAGCAACCTCTGTGATGCCTATAAGCATATTATCCTCAAGTTTCCTTTTAATTTCTTACTGAAAAGACTTCTTCATTTTTACATGAATCTTTTTTTTTTTTAGTTTTAAGTCATTATTTTGGGGTTTGTGTGTGTTTGTCTCTTTTGTTCCTGCCAGAAGGCTGGTTTTAATACATTGTAATCCCTTGTATGGAGTACTACTTAAATAGTTACCTACTGAACCATGTGCACTGCTCAGGACTGAATCAAGAGCTGTGTCTTTGCTGCAGGTCCTCTAAGGTCATGGCTGCAGCATGACTTTAATCACTTTAATTAGTTGCACCACCACTGAAGAGGGTGGTCTTGCCCTTCCTCCCTGCTGCTGCTCCTTCTCTCTGGATCAGGAAACACAGAACTAACTCCGTAACACTATGTGACACTTAACAGTGCCATTTAAGACATGCTTTCACTTTGGGAACAGTGTGTTAAGCAGGGAGTTGAGCCATCAAATGCTCCAGCTCAGGCCCCTTTCAGGTTTGACTGGGGCCGAAAGTGCTACCAACAACAAAACTTTAAAAACATGGCTTAGGCTCAGTTCTGGTCCAGGTTCCTGGTCCCAGCTTACCACAGACCCCTTGGGCAACATGTCCTTTAATCTGTCACTTGCCATGCTCGAGCAAGGAGGCCTATAACTACCTTCTAAAAAAGCCAGTATAGAAGTAGAGCAGGTTTATTGGGAAGCAGTTCAGCACTGGTTGGAGGAGCAGCCTTTTGCGCTCTTCCACAGTTCTCGGCGAAAGGCTTTGGCCTCTGCAGCTGGTAATTTTATTGCAAAGAGAGGAGATAGAAAACATCACAGTTCTTACCAGCTTTGCCAAAAGCACTTGAAAACAACTTCAAAGAAGGACACCCCTCCTCCATGCCCAGTGTGCAAAACATCCCTTTGTAGGGAGTTAAACCAGAGCAATGAAAGGGGGGAGAGACATCTTCTTTGATCATTTGTTGTTCAGACAAACTCCTCAGTAACAGTTTCTACGTTAATTAAATGTTACTTTGTACTGACAACAGCTGAGCTTGTGTTCTAGCCTCGGAACTTGTTTCTGTGGCTGAAAGGTTGCACTCCCTTATAGTCACAGCATAAAAAACAGCCTTCCAGCTAAGTAACGCACAAACATAACAGCGAACAGCAAGCTACGAGATCTGCCTTCCTGGCTTAAGTATTGGTAGTGGGGGAATGAGCTTTCCATGTCAAAGAATTGGTTATTTTCTCAAATTTAGAATCAGGAATGCATAACTCTCCAAATCCATTCCTTTTCTTTAAGGGAAAGAAACATGCATTCAGTTTTTATGACTTTCCTTTTTTTTTTTCCCAACTGCTCCATGATCAGACTGGCTCAGTCAACTCACTTTCTCTACACAAAGGGAGAAATGGGGAGGGAAAAGGAAACCAGTCTTGCCTACTCCTTTTATGATTAGGAGTAAGCAGAACAAGTGGATTATGTATGAAGGGCTCTGGCTGCTCTGTTACCTTCCTGTTGCATTCCCATGTCTGTATGTCAAGTCTTGCAAAGCTTAATGATAGTACAAAAAACTGGCTGTCATGGGAAAACCATTATTTCTATGAAGTGCTACTTATAGTCTACCTGAAATAGTTCCTGTCATAGTAGAACACTTAAGACAGAAGGTCAGCTCTTACTTGGGCAGGCTCTCCTTTACCTGTACTTTGTCCTGGGCAGTGGTTCCAAAGATTTCAAAAGGCTTGAACTACAGGAAAGAACTGAGCTTAAAAATACCCTGTGGTGCTATGAATGTCAAGCCCCTATATTGAGAAGCCTGACTGTGAATGCTACCGCTGGAAAAATGGTTCTAGCTATAGCTAGAGATACCACAGGTAGCATCAGATGCTGCAATGCAAATACTAATTAATGCCTACCAGCATCTCCAGAAGAGATCCAAGGCACCCAGATCTGGGGAGGTTTAACTGACAAATGGACGTCAGGGTCCTAATTTCTAAAATGTGCATATGGTGAACCATACACTAACTGAGCTAGCATATGCATTGTAGTCCTATTCACAGAATTGCCAACTACACATGTCCAAAAATCATAAATCAGGCTTTTCCCTTATATTAAAGGGGCTAGTTTTAAATTAACGAGATTAAAAAAGAAAATACCTATGACGTTTTCCTTGTTTGAACCCTTTAATCAAAACCAAGTAACAATTTCCAGCTTCTCTCTGGCTCATGACAGCTAGAAACTGAATTACTACTTTTAATCAATTCTGAGGTTGTCCTGTGTTCCCTGGACTGTGGGAGTCAGGGCTCTAAGAGACCCTCATGTAGCATGAAAATTGCAATAAAATGCCTCGGTTCCACAGAGCACACCCTCGGCAGCGGAAGGGCAGATTTGCTTATGCATTTCACTCTAAATAGCTGTTGGATGAAATTCTCTTCTCCTTCAGCTGTTTAAGTTTAGGAAACTGTGTGCCCCTCCAGGGACAGGCTCAGGCCTCTCACATCAGCAAATACAGTCCCTCTTTCGGCACGACCAGCGAGAGTCACAGAAAACCCTTACCGGGGTTTTCCCCCGCTACAACACAGGATTTCTGCTGTCTTTGCACTTGGGAAGGCGCAAACAGCTGACAGTGCGGCTTTCACACAGGACCTTTTCCAATGGGGCCAGTCTCTTTTAAAGTGTCTGAGTGCTTTGCAACCCTTTTGAGCTGGTATTTCCAGAGAGAAGAACTGCAAGTCAGCTTTTAAAACAGTATGTGGGGAATGAAAGCCTGCTGATGTTGTGACCACCACTTGTGTTTTTACATAGAGACACTGAGCTCAGGACATTTATTTCAGTGGAGGTGAAGTGCTGGTAGTTTTTGCCATAAAAGTGATAGATGAAGGTAAAATGAAGGCTGTGAGCCGACCTCAATAGCTCCTACTCAATTACAGAGCACTTGTGCCTTGTCTCCATGAGGTTTCTATCAGGGCAGTTTTATTCCTAGGCAACAATTTTAAGTACCTGTCACAGGGTCAGAAGCCACCTCCCTTGGGCAAAGGCAGTACGATCGCAGCTTTCCAAAGCACAGAAGAGACCAGGCAGGGGGAAGTATGACTCAGAAGGCCAGCGAGGCTCCAATCTGTATTCCCAAAATTAAGTTCACTTTTCACCTGAAGACTAGAGTGCAATGCGTAAGAAGACCTACACTCTGTGCTCCGAGTGCACTCGCTCACCCTGTGGCTACAGGCTCTTTCATGCTGCTTCTCTCTGATGTGGGTTTGAACATCCTTGAGCTGAGAAAGGCTTAAAACTCATGTGTCTCATTTCCTGAGCATGTGTTCAAACCACTATTTTAAAATTTAGGTATTAACACCAATGATTTTTTTTTTCTTTTAAAGGATGCAATGAAAGTTGTTTGGTTCTGAAAAAACAAGATATTACCACCAGTCCTCAAGACAGAACCCAGGTTTGGGTGCCCAAAGTCTGAAGAAGGGCACTAACTCCGGACCTTTCCCAGTACATCTCTTGTTGGCAAGTTGTAGAGGCTCCCTGACCCACAGTAAGCCTGGTTACCAAATTTTCCATGCCTCCTGTACCAAAAGTATGAGCTCCAGCTTCTAGCTTTCATGCTGGTAGCCCTGACTGACTACTGCAGCTTCATAGTCCTCTAACACTCTGAACTCAGGAGTTGAGAGACAGTCCTGCAGGCAGAGTATGATGGACCACAGATCCGCTTTCAGCTCCTCCAATTCATGGACCAGCACCCCGATGGCTTTCCCCCAACATCCACTGTACAGTGAGGCTTGGCTTTGAACAGAGCAGCCTGGAGCCATTACGTCTCACTGCTAGGAGATAATCATAGAGCATGTAAAAGGAAATAAAGTGTGTTCTAAACCTTTTAAGTCATCCCATTGCACTTCAATAGAAACAATGCTTCTGCTGTCAGATACTCCATGATTAAAATACCACCAGAAAATACGTTTAGTGAAATTATACATTTTAATAGATTTTTATCACGTAGCAAGAGCCTGATTAGTTTCCTTTTTAATAAAGCACCTAAGATTTTTCCATACAGATTTAAGAGGCTAACCTGACTTGGAAGTCTCAAAAGAGAAAGCACTTTTTAAATGCAAAGCAGTCTTGCCTAAGGATTTAATTTTAGGACACTGTTTTTGTAGAAAAAAATTACCATTGCTAAGAAAACCTTGTGTATTGTCACTCTAAATATAGATCTGCTGGCTGGAGGAATACTGAATACTCTGTTCTGATCTTCAGGACAAAATAATATTTTTACTGCAGCATGAAACAATACTCAAACTTCAACCCTTTCATGCTTCAAGATAAGACAACCATCTTGCCCACTGCAGACAGAAAGAACTTTTTCTGAACTGACATAAAAGAGTATTTTCTTATTCTAGGAAATTTAAAAGTGGTATTCCTTCTCAGGTTGATTATTTGACGATGTTAAAAGAAGAAAAAATAACAGATAAATGTTTATTTTGTTATAGACAAATTGTTGCCTTACTCTCTGAGCATCACACCACATTCAAATAACATTTCAGATTCCCAGAGCAACGTAACAACTCAGTCAAGTTCCCCCAAAATCCAAGGGGATTCACCACACAGGCCACCACGGCAGCAAGATCATGCTCTGAAGATGATAAATTCTGTGTTTTATTAAAAATTCCTGTGCAACTGTTTGTTGCAGGGCCTCTCCTGCCTCTTCAACTTTTCTGAAGCTGATGGCTGCACAAGTAGCATTGCTCCATGAGCAGCAGGACTGATAAAGCCTGGTTTCACGTGCGTTCATCTCCCTACCTGAGCTATTCTGCAGGCTTTCTAGAGGGTCCCCATCTCCTCCTCCTCCCTCTTGTCCCATAGTGTGGGCACACAGCCCTGCTTTCCCCTGCTGGGGCTGTACTCGGCTTCCCCCCGCTGCCTGCTCCAGACGATGCCCTCACCACCCCAAGCCACCGGCGCAGCCAGCAAGAGCTTCAGCCCTTCGTAGCAGGCTGGATGGGTATAAAGTTGCTAGTCGGGTGGGAGAAGCAGTGACAGTGGTCCATCATCACTCCTTCAGGTGTTGCGCTGAGCTGGGCACACTTGGAGCCAGAATCTCCAACTCTGCCTTTTCACCAGGGATGCCCTCCCTCGTAGCAGCGACTGAGGCAGATGCTGATAAGGTGCCTTCCTGCAGCACGAGCCAGAGCCTGTGCAAATCTGTCTCTGAGAGGTATTGCGCTTTTTTCACAGGATTTTTTTCCTTAGAAATATTTCACAACTACAAAAGGAGAAAAATTGCTCATGCCATCAGTTCTGTCTGCAAACTATCTCTGACTTCTTGGCAGTGGAATTTATTAGTGCTGCTTTGGCATCATCATGCACTCCCAGGATGAAAAGATCAGTTGTTTTAGTTGTTTCTAATGCATATACAATTTTAAATAAATTTTCCACATAAATTAGACTTTTACACACTTCAGTAGTGCCAGATGGACAGAGCCATCTGTCAGAGATTAACCCTCATTAAAGGACCGCTTAGTATTAAAAAAAATAACAATAATGTAACATTCCAAGAAAATTTTTGCTTTGTACATTGGTTGAACTAAACAATTGCATGGGAAGCTGCTCTTGTTTTCAAAGATCAGCATTTATGACTGCTTGTATAATTCTTTACTGAATTGGAAACAAGAGATCATTGGGTGATTAACCCATTTTTACAGCTTGGGGACATTTCTGAGGGTCTCTGATCTGGGATGATGCTGCAAATACTGCAAAAAAATCCCAAAAACCTGAGAGCGAGAGACAGCATGGCCATCATACAGCCATGGGCAAGTCACAAGCAAATCAGGGATTGTTGCAGGAAAGGGTGAAGCCCTGGATAAAGTGTCTTTCCCTTTGAACTGAGAACAAGAACCCGTATAAAAGTTAGCAATAACATTGTTTAGCTGTTGAGCATTGACGTTATCATGCAGGCTCCCTCCTGGAGATCTCATTTGTATTTTCCCTCCTCATTGTCCCACCACTAGTTCAAAGCCTTGCACCAAGGAAGCCCGAGCCCAGGCCTTGCACCTCCCCCTTTGCACCAAGGGCTGGGGGAGAGGCCCTTTGACAAAAACAGCCCACGCTGGGGCTGCACTCCTCAGGCCACCACAGCCATCTCCTGCCTTGGGGACTCTTCCCCCTGGCCTCCCTTTCCAGCCACAGCCCATGTTGCCACCCAAACCGCAGTGCCTGGGGGCTTGCAAGGGCTGTCCACCGGGCAGGGCAGCGGCCAAGAGTGTGCTGGTGCTGCAGCCATGAGTAGGAGCATAACCCTCAGTAATAAGGAAAAGTAAAAGGTAAACCCCCAGGTCTCCAAAAGCTCAGCCTGCCTTTTGAGTGCTAGCAGTGCAGGGTAATAGCTTCCTGGCAGGAGTTTGTTAAAGAGTGTTTGGCTTGTTAGGTGCAGAACTTTGCCTAGTCTCTGCATTATGTTATACTTTATGTCCACTGAAGACGGGACTTCCTGAACCTGGTAGTCCCTTTCCCCTCCCACGTTTCTATCACTTAAATCTATCAATGCCAACAATGACAGTGTTTAATATGATTTTTTTTCTGTTTCCGCTGAAAGGAAGAAGTATGACTGGACACCTGACATAACTGCTACCAAAAGGCTGAGATTTCAGGGTACTAAAAGAAGAGTTGTTTAAATTTGTTTAAAAAGACCATTTCGATAAATTACATATTTCAAACAGGTTGTGCTTAATGAAATTCCCCATAGGTATTTCCACCACTGGCAGAAACTATCAGAGCTGGCTGAGGTTGCCTGAGAATTTGGGGAGGGTGACCAAGATCATACAAGACTGACCAAGGGAAAATGGAGTCCCTAGTTTTATAAAGGAGGGACAGATGAGCAAGGCAACTGAAGACCAGTTGGCTTAACTTCAGTTCCCAGAAAAACACTGTAAGAACAGATGAGGTTACTTGCAAATACATAGAATCATAGAATGATAGAATAGTTTGGGTTGGAAGGGACTTTTAAAGGTCTTCTAGTCCAACCCCCCTGCATTGAGCAGGGACATTTTCAACTAGATCCGGTTGCTCAGAGCCCTGTCCAACCTGACTTTGAATGTTTCCAGGGATGGGACATCTACCTCCTCTCTGGGCAGCCTGTGCCAGTGGTTCACCACCCTCACTGCAAAACATTTCTTTCTTATCTCTAGTCTAAATCTACCCTCTTTAAATTTAAAACCATTACCCCTTGTCCTATCGTAACAGGGCCCGCTAAAACATCTGTCCCCATCTTTCTTATAAGCCCCCTTTAAGAACTGGAAGGCTGCAGTAAGGTCTCCCTGGAGCCTTCTCTTCTCCAGGCTGTGAACAACCCCAACTCTCTCAGCCTGTTCTCAGAGGAGAGGTGTTCCAACCCTCTGGTTATTTTTGTGGCTCTCCTCTGGACACACTCCAACAAACCCATGTCTTTCCTGTGCTGAGAGCTCCAGAGCTGGACGCAGGACTCCAGGTAGGGTCTCACCAGAGCAGAGTAAAGGGGCAGAATCCCCTCCCTCGACCTGCTGGCCACACTGCTTTGGATGCAGCCCAGGATGTGGTTGGCCTTCTGGGCTGCAAGCACACGTTACCGGCTCCTGTCCAGCTTTTCATTCACTAGTACCCCCAAGTCCTTCTCAGCAGGGCTGCTCTCAATCCCTTCATCCCCCAGCCTGTATTGATACCGAGGGTTGCCCTGACCCAGGTGCAGGACCCTGCCCTTGGCCTTGTTGAACCTCATGAGGTTCACACGAGCCCATTCCTCGAGCTTGTCCAGGTCCCTCTGGATAGCATCCCACCCCTCAGGTGTGTCAACTACACCACTCAGCTTGGTGTCATCTGCAAACTTGCTGAGGGTGCGCTTGATCCCACTGTCTATATCATTGATGAAGCTATTAAAGAGTACTGGTCCCAATATGGACTCCTGAGGGACACCACTCGTCACCGATCTTCATCTGGACATTGAGCTGTTGGCCATAACCCTCTGGATGCGACTATCCAACCAATTCCTCATCCACCAAACAGTCCATCCATCAAATCCATATCTCTCCAATTTAGAAAGAAGGATGTTGTGGGGATCTGTGTCAAAGGCCTTACAGAAGTCCAGATAGATGACATCCATAGCACTTCCCTCATCCGCTGATGTGGTCACTCCATCATAGAAGGCCATGAAAGATGACAAGCAGATGAGTGATAGGAAACGCAGATTAATGAGGAACTAATAGGAAACCCATTTCAGGTTCCTCCTATGAGAGGATAAAAGTAGAAACTGTCATTCTACATAAGCAACAGATGTGGTTTGACTATAGTAAAGCTTTGGCATTTTCTCATACGGTGTGCTTATAAGAAGAGGTGACTTGAATCAGCGTGACACTATCATAAGGGAAGTTCAGAAGCAGTTAGAAAACTTGTTTCAAAGAGTCATTGTCAGTAAATCCCTGAGCAAACTGGAAGGGTGCACCAAGAATGGATTTCACTGAAGCCAGTCTATGGTACTATACTATATATTCATTAATGCTTTTGGATACTGAGAGCCTGGAGTACGATTATTAAATTTGCAAGTGACGGCTATGGTGGAAGGACTTCCAGTACACAGGAGACAGCCTAGGAATTCAAAATGACCTAGCCATACTGGATAAACTACCTGAAAAACAGAAGGCAGTTTGATAAGGACAAGAGAAAGTGCAAACCTGGCATGGGTTTCTGGATGAGCAGACATGTGACAAGGCCACACCTGGCTACACAGCTGTTCTACTGAATTTGGGTGTTAGTGTATGTCACAGCACCTTGCTGCTGCAGGGAAGGGTGAGCATCATACTGGGTCACACCATACAGTGGTGAGATGTGTGAAAACATGAAGTGATACTCCCTCCCGTTTGGCACCAGTCTGGCCTCAGCAGAAATGAGTCATTTGGGATGCTACAGTTTGAGGAAGCGTTGACAGCAGCCTGGAGGAAAGCAGCGAGAGAAACTAGTCATGGTGTAGGAAAGGGTGGAGAGAATTAGGGCTGTTCCCACAAGGGAAGAGAAAACTGAGAAGAGATGCAATAAGGTTTTCACAATCAAAAACAGTAGCTGCAAAAGGAGATGGGAGGCTTTAACAAGTCTGCTGGGATAGGAAGAGAAATGGGATTAAATTGCAGAGAGGACATCCCAACTCAAGTGCCCCCCAGGAAGGGCAGCAAAGCCCTGTCAGGACCATGCTGGGGGGCTGTAGGTTACCACACCAGAGGTGTTTCATGGACATGGTGGAGAAACATCTGTGAAGGGCAATTTAAGTGTGTGCACTCTGAATGAGAGATGGCAGGGCAGACCTCCCAAGTGTCACGCGATGTAATGCTGCTCTCTCTCCAAATGCCTGCAAGCAAGAAAAAGACCCTGGTAGCTGTGGTGGTGATCACTAACATTTCTCTCTTGCTGCTACCAAAAGGAAGTCAAATACCATGGCTTCTGTTTTAAAGACAAGGGGACTGAGGCACATACCCCTGCTTGGATTAAAGTCTGGCATTTGGTCAAGCACAGAGCTGGGCAAGAAAGCCGGTGCACTCTCCTCCAAAACATGCAACCCTGTTGCTTAGGGACCTGGTGGAGTAGTCACCCAGCTGGAATATGCTTTTTTATAAAATTTTCAAGATTAGAGCCAGGGCTCATGTTTGTGTCTGTGTTATGTTGCTCTGGGAAATAATTAAGAAAAACATTGTGTTTCCTTTATAGAACAGTTTAGAAAAAATGTAATCCCTTTCATGAGGTGTATGCATAAAAGAAACTAAAGATTTCATTGCACTTCATTTATCTGGAAAATTGATGCATCCCTCTTACTCTCCAAGGGGGTCTTTTCTCCCTTGTAAAATTCTTTCTAGAGTTACACACTGCAGAAGGTGAGGGATTTAACTGTTCTGCCAAAAGGAAGAGGGCTGTTAAAACAATAGACTTAATTCTTCTCGGCTGTAGATGGGAGGGCTGAAGAAGCTTCGACCTCCTTTGAAAAATCTCAGGAGGGCAGAAACTGAGAGTTATTCCTAAAACATCCTTACAAAGCATTTTGAAATCCCTTGATGAAAAATACCCCATGGCAGTGACTCCATCAGTACCTAACTGTGCTGTATTAGCCAGAGTGCAGCCAGCAGAACAAGTGATGCAACTATCCCACATCACACCTGGGCACTGTGTCTGGTTTTGGTCCCCAAGGTCAAGAGGGACATTCAAAAACTGGGGAGAGCCCAGCGGGGTTGTAAGCACACCAAGATGGTTATGGGGTTGGCGACCTTGGCATGTGATGAAAGGCTGAAGGGATTGGGTTCATTCAGCATAGAGAAGGGAGGGCTCAGGGGGATTTCATCTATCTTTCAGTACTGGAAATGTAGAGATGATGAAGGCACTCTCTTCATGAGGATGCACTGTGATGTACAGTCAAGTCATTTCAGGCCAAATTTTGTCTTCAGACACAAGAAAAACTCCACTGTGAGACAATCTAAAAGCTGGGATAGGGTGCCCAGAGCTGTGGCGAAATTTCCCTTGATGGAAATACGCAGAACTTGGCTTGGTAATGCTCTAGATCACCTAACCGAAGGCCCTGCTTCTAACACGTGTTGGCCCAGATGCTCTCTCTGGCCCTGGCCAAGCTGGGCTTTCCCCAGTTTTTCTTCCTCTCAGTACAATGAGTTTCTGGAGAGTCAAAGAGGCAGCATCTTCACAAGACTGTCTCTTACCTCTGCTTTATCTTTCCTCTTACAGAGATACAGCCCTGTGGCAGAAACATCTTTAGAATAGTGTAAGCTACACCCATGCAAAGCAGTTGTATACAATGCGCACACAGTAGCTATACTGCCTGTTTTAGCATACATCTCCCTGCTACTGGAGGTAAAGCTACACCAGTGCTAGGTCTGCAGGGGTGTGTCCCCAGAAAGGACTATTGATGGCATGCTGCAGCCGTACGAGGTGCCAGGGCCTGGGCGCTGGATGCTCGCTCCTGGCAAAAGCAACTCAGCAACTCAGAAGTGAAGAATATGCACTTCAAAACATCTTGAAGCCCAACTCTGCTCCAGCTGGAGTCAGCTGGAAAAAAGTAGACATTGTCTTTTTTAGTGTTTTCCAGACTGACTTTTTACTTCCTCACCTTCTGATTTCATTTTGGAACACTGCTTAGTTATAAAGTAAGATAGATCCAGCTTGAGATTTCTCTCTCATCTTATCTGAGTTCAGCTAAAAGAAACTCCAGTCATGGAAAAGCTCATATGTCAAGAAAATGGAACCTAGCAGTATTTAAAAGAAAAAGAAAGGGGGGGTGGGGGTGGAAAAAAGCAGCAGCTTGGCTCCTACTCCTTTTGTAAATGAATAAAATAAGTCTTGTAAAATCAACTGGCATATCAGATAAGTGAAACTTCTGCTTGAGGTTAGAAAGCATGGACATTTGTCTCCAGATGCAATTTGAGTGCATCTTCTTCATCTCTGGTTTCATTCCACTGCACGAGTTGCCAATAGTAATCCTTCCACAGCCCCTCTCCAGGTTACAATGGTCGAGATCTGGCTCCCTTGCCACCTTCTTGAGCAGCAATATATCTCCTTAAGAATGTGAAGTTTGATCAGCCTCCTGTTGATTTCAGTGGGAGCTTGGTCAGGCACAGAGGTATTTTTTCCAAGCTTTGTAAAAATAAGTATCTGTGCAGAGGTAGGATGCCACAAAGGCCCAGTGTGTGCCCTTCTGGGTGGTCACCCCTCCGTGTGCCAGGCCAAACCAAAGCACATGGACCAAACTCTGGGGACGGTCCTGCCCAAGCGTCCTTAACAACCTACCTGCAATGCCACTTGCAGTGGGGCTTGGGGGAAAATTTTCCCTTTCCTCACGCAACTTGTAGAGCGAGAGTAGGTTCAGCTTTTAGCCCAAGCTTTCACCTCGCCCCTGACGGAAGAACAGCCTTCTTGAAACACCAAACCAAGTGAAATAATTTGGTGTGACTTGTGGAACACTGAGAGACTACACGCGTGTCCATGTCCAGGGACACAGCTGGAGGTGCACCATCACTTTACCTTTAGATGTTTGCTTATGAGCTTTGTCAACAAAAATATCTGTATCTAATATGGCTACAGCATCTATTTTTTTTTTTTTTTTACACTGTGGTTTGTGACAGAGATAACTCAGTAGGTGCTGATCTCCGCTGAAACTTCATTAAAAAAAAAAAAGCACCTTTTTTTTTTAAAGCAGAGTGCTGTAAAGTGCCTGTTGCAAAAGGGGCTTTAGGATGTGGCCGCAAAGTTCAGGACAACCGGTATTTTAAAAAGAAGAGCGGCTGCTACAGCCA
>NW_010565501.1:0-33015 GCF_000687285.1 Phaethon lepturus | reverse complement strand
CGGGAAGCACGACACTGACACCTAGTGTCGGCCAGGCCTCCCCCTCCCCAGAACGGCTCCTCGCAAGAACCGAACGAAAACCGCGGAGGAAAACCCACCTTTACCGAGAACACTTTTCAAGAAGTTCCTGGAAGGGGGCGGCGAGAGGCAGCCGAGGCCGGCCGGTCGGCGCCGCGGCGGTACCTGGGGCCTGCGCCTGAGCGGGGCCTTGACTGCGAGACTGCCGTTAGCCTGGGGAGCGAGGAAGTAACAGCAGCAGCAAACTCCCATCGTCCAGTCAACTACCGTGCACTGACAGGCACACGCCCCTGGGCCCCGGCGCTTCCAGTCGCACGAGCGAAGGCGGTTTTTCAAAAGGCTGAGTGATCCGAAGGGGCCTCACCTGCATTTAGCGGAAAAGGCCCTTCCCTCAGGACCAGGAGTCCTGGGCCTGTCCCTAGGGCCGCCTGCCCCGGCGAGCTCCACCGAGGGCACCCACCCCTCCGGGAGCTCCTGCTTGCAGACATGGAATAGGAAGCCTCCCAACTCAGGTTTGTCCCAGACTTCGTGAGGAGGTTCACCTTCTGGTTAAAGTTTTCCCTACTCTTTGTAGAAATATGCTTACACATTTTTTGAGTTTTGAGGGGTTGTTTGGTTTCCTGGGGTTTGGTGGTTTTTGTTTTGTTTTTTTTTAAGTGAACATGAGAATACTGTTGTAGTTTCCATAAAGTACAAGTTTACACCTGCCAGAACATATCTGTTGCCCACTTTACTGGAATTATTTTCCCACACAACTCCAGTGCTTTGGACTTGGCTTGGAAATACATGGGGCACACACATCCTGCTGCCCTGCCGCCCAGGTAACTTCTCTGATGGATGAAATGCTAAGCTCGTCAGAACAGCTTGAAACAGCATTTGGTTACACCTCAGCCCTGCAAACAGAAAACTGTTTTACAAGGCAGAAAGTGATTTCTCCCTGAAAGTAGTTGTGACACCAGTCAGCATTTCCAGACCAGCCATTTATAGCAGACATCTTAATGGCTGCTTATTTGTAACACCAGCTCTTTAGACTGTGATCATAAAGGAAAACAGACTTTTAATGATTAAAAATATGCACAAGCTCAACACCAATTCATCACAGCTGAGCTTAAAGGCTCACTCTTCAAATCTTTAGAACAATTCCTGGAGACAAGGTCATTTAAGTATGTAAGTTTCAGCCAACACATCCTAGGGGATGCCTCTCCCTACCTGCCCACGCAGCCCGGCAGCTCAGTCAAGCCTCTGCAGCTCAGGCACTAAGATGCCAATACTCCACTTTGCTGCAAGGGTTCAGCAGAAAAAATGTAGTAAACACCTTTTACCAAAGAAGGGACTTCACCTAAGAGCATTGTTGTTTTCAGTTGTCCGATGCTGCGGTCACAGGCTCAGGAAAGTAGTTTGTCACTGTTTTAAAATTCACTAGAGAAAAAAAGATATCTGAGAAGTTTAGGTTCGGAGAGTTCCTAGTTTAATGCTTAACACAATGTTTGATTCCCCTTGTCATTCAGGTCTTTGTCATATACAGAGCAGATACTGTATCACTGAAGTCTGAAGTTTCATTCCTGGCTTCACTCACAGCAGATTTGAGGCCCTGGATCATTCTTTAGTGGGATTTAAATACAACTACTAGGATTAGGATATATTTTTGTTTGAAAACAAGTAATTAAATAACTTTGGTTTCGTAAACTTCAAAAAAGGTATATAGAACTGTTTGTAGGGAATACATATTTACATTAATGTCAATGGAGGTCACAGGGACGAGATAATTATTTACTTCTCTTAAATCCACCAAGAACAAAACACATCACCTTAGAAACCTGGGGGTGTGGGGGTCCATCTGTCATCTTTGCGTAAAGGCCAAGACACCTTTATTTACCTGTAACTTAAAGATATCAGCATAGGATTCTCACCCTTGAGCTTCAACAAATTGAGCTACACTTGACAAAATACCTCCAACATTTCTTGTCTTTGAAGAAGCAGTAACAGGCTGCCCACCATTGCATCCAGCCCACAGCAAGCTGCACTGGGCAATATTTTGCAGCATGTCAGCTCCCAAATAGGATAGCACTACAGCTGCTGACATTGAATTGGAAAAATAATCACTTTCTTCCCCATCTATGTCCATTCTCCTTGCTTCTCTGCCCTTTCCAAAAAGATCCAAGCCTCTACCAACGCCCTCTCCCCTGCAACCAAGCAAAACCAAAAAACACAAGCAAACAAACTGACATAATCTCCTTCTCAAAATTAATTTAGAGACACCCCTACCATGGCATTTTCATTCCTGGGGTGTCAGCAATGGGAGAGATGTCTCAGACCCTGGCGTTAGGGAACGCACATACGAAATATGTACCAGACAAGACAGGAAGAAGCCAATGCTGCATTTTCAGCTAATGCTGGAATAAAATAACCCCCAAATGACACCAGGCATCTGGAAGTTGTCTGCAGTATGCATGGACAAACTGTTTTCAGAATTAGACAAAATCAAATTAAAAAATGAAGTAAAACAAAAAACCTCTAGAGACAATTAGAATAGAGGCAATAGATTCTGCATTACTGAAAGAATAAAGTCAGTTCATCCCTACAGACCAATTCCAAATCATGTTTTGCAACCATCTATTGAAATTCAAGGCCATCTGGCTGCACTGTGGGCCCTGAACCACATCATCTCACATCTTTGGGGTGCACTAAGCTGGATCCTGAAATTCAGTTTTTCTTCACACCGAAGATCTTTTTATAGGCTAGCTTAAAGGGTTATTTTCAGAAAGTTTCTCATGGAAGTAGGAAGGCAAAAGGTCACCTATACAAGGGACTTTAAACACTTCTCCATGCACATAAAAGTTTGGGCAATTTTTCAGCATGGATCAGATGCTAGTTCGCACACTGAACTCAGCCTGCGGAAATAAAAACTGCAAATCATGGTGGCTGATGTAATTTGAAAGCAAAGCTTCCTTTGATGCAGAGGAGAGTGTTTTTCCTGAGGGAATAAGGGGAAAAGGACAAACATGAAATGGAAAAACCCTACACCAACCACCAAAACAACACGCCAAAGTACCGGCAGACTCCATGTGCAGGCGTCAAATGGAAATTCCCCCATTTCAGCGCTTGAAATGTCAGTTTGTAATTCCTGAGCAAAGCCTACAGCAACACCCAGAACCCCCCAGACACAGCAATGAGCCCCTGACTAGGAAACAGCGAGAACAAGAGCTAGGCCTAAAAATACCCAGGCAGACTCAGCATTTCCAAAGGCTCCAAGAAAAGGAGACTGCACCAGAGTAAGAGTTCAGTTCAAATAGTAACACTGGATCAAAGTCACTCGAGTCAGGATTTTTAAAATAAATGATAAAGCCAAACAGTCATTAGGAACTGACAAAGGCTGAGAGTTGAAGTAGCTGCATCTGACCTGCACTGCACCAGGAGGGTGCTGGGAGAGGCACACATTCTCAGCCCCCAGTGCCCACAGAGCCATTCCCTGCCCTGCAGCAGGACACTGCTTATGCCTGCTCTTCTCCTGCCCCTGCTGATCTAAACCTGAAGCAGTGGAAGACCTACTGCTCCATTTCAATGTCAAAAACATTAAGCTGAAGAATTAAGAATTCAGTAGACAGCACTTTTAAAGCACCTTTTAAAGATAGTATTTAAAAAAATAAAATCCATAAAGGTCTTTTGTGAACAACACAAGAACAGAAAAACAAAGGAATATTTTAATCAGCATTTTCACACATTGAACATTTCTCTAAAATGCCAACATTTTAAATGAGAATCACGTCCCTGGCTGGATTTATTGCACCAGAAGAGTCGTCAAAGCTCGGTCATCCTACACATAGAAGCCTCCACAAAAGCGAATAGAACAGTGATTATTCAATACTGTCTAAACCAGACACTCTTTGTCCCAAAGTGCTATACTCAAATGCATATTTGAGTGAGAATAAAGTGTGCGGTAAAGCTAAAATAATGAAACCATAGTCTTGAGTGAAGATCTTTTCAGGAGTCTCTTATTCTCCTTATTTGCTTTTCCTTCTGAACCATTTTAAACTGACTCACCAGGAAATGGAGCACTGAATCAACTCCCTCCATCCCCACCAAAAGTCAAGACTAAAACAAATCAAGTTCTTTCAAATCAGTATTTTCTGCTCTCAAACAAACAGGGGGTTTAACAACAAATCCTTCTGAAGTTAGGGCAGATTTCACAAAGCTTTAAATTTCTCTCTGAGTGGGCTTCTGAACTGTTGTTGATGGTTATTATTAGTAGGCACAGAAATTCCCATTTTAATTAGAAACTTTATTTTGAAATACATTACACAGTTTACATGTGAAGTGCTTTCACTGTAAGATATTTCATAACATTGTGCTGAGCAAAATGGCTGACCGATTTCCTTGAAGCTCTTCCAGCTATGTTTTGTTTTTATTAAAACTACCTTACAGAACTAATATGCAACTTAGGCATTTGTATTCAGGGCCAATTACTACATTTACCTTAGGGAGAAAGTATATACTTAACTGTCCCAATTAACTATGTGTTTCAATCATGATGTTAAGCATTTGGCATAAGACTGAAAGAAACACGAATCCTAATTAAACTTGTATTCACCAAAGATTAAAAAAAAATTAATCTTCATGATCAAGCTACTTTTTTAATAAGGCACAGTCAGACAAGTATTTATAAAGACTGGCTACCAATTCAGTTTTACCTGCACAGCCTTCCTGCTGGTCTGTCAAAAGTAATCCAAAAGCTGTTTTCACTGTCTGCTGCTGAGACTTTTCAAGAACAAGGCAGAGCAATAAGGCAACTAAAAGAACAGACATGCAAAAGAGTTTGGCATTTGAGATGGATTCTGAACATCTGCAAAGTAGTTCATTTTGTAAATGGAGCATTCACCTGTTATTAAAATGGTGGCCAAATGGGATAAGGAACATAGAAGTGGTGCAAGCAGTGCCTGTTTGCAAAAGCGTATTTTAATAGGAGTAAACAAGAGGTCTGGTATGCTTTCAGGTGAAGACTTGGCATGCAGCAATTCCCACAACTTTCAAAGATAACCTAAATTGAATTCTGAAATCCCCCTCTGCCACTCAGAAGAGCTACATGTACCAAGAGGCTGCTTGACAGCAGGTGAAATATCAGGGAATGAAATCTCCATTTAGATAATGAGCCAGTACTGCCATCCTACTTTGCATTTCTCATTAGAACAAAAGGAAGTCTTCAGGAATGAGAACTCAAATAATTACATCATTATTTTGGCTGAAAGAAAGTTCAAGAACTCTTAAAATGTGATGATGTTTAAAGAACATGAAACAATTCTACCCACAGTCAAAGAATAAAGAATAAAAAATTTTAAAAAATGAAGAGAAGTCTTACCTTCCCCTCCTAATAAAATCTTTGAGGAATAATTGCTTGAGCTTAGCACTGTATGGTTTCTGTGACCTATGAATGCTTGATAGATACTCTAAAAACTATAATTTTCAAGCTGTTGTTTGTTTAAGTCATTTCAAATAAAAATACTGCATCTGTTTCACTTTAATAATCAAACTGAGCATAAAAATCATTAAAAGTGTATTTCTGATACAAATTTATATCATATACTAAAAGATACTATTTTATAGATAATTGTAAACCAAAAAGAATAGGAATATACAAAAGGTTTTTTAAATTCCTTTGCACAGCTGAACTCATAGTGCAGGTTTAAGATAAAAAAAAATCCATAAATGAAGTAGTCATAACAAATGTTGAATATAAAATACATTCTAAAGTATTTTACAGAATGGCTGAATTATCAAGCATAAGAACTGAGGATAAAGGATGTTTAATGACAAGCAGCCACATACAGAACACAAAGCAATAAGTTTAAATCAGACTATTTTGGTTTGTGTAGCCCTTTATTAGCAACTAAAATAGAAGATATCTGTTTGTACATCACGGGTAGTAACTGACTATACTGGAGTTTTATTATATTCTAATACAGGATCATTTATAAATGCGTTGTTTTCCTTTTTTTTCTTTTATTAAAAAGCTTCCACCCCTTTTTCAGTTTACAACTTGCAAAACTATTCTGAAAGCTGAGTACATGTGCACAGGTCTGCAAAGAGTGCAAATTTAGGATATGGTAAATGCTTTACATGTATTTGTAAGGACTGTCTGCCACCATGCCTTCATAGGCATCAGCTTTTTGGAGAAAAAAAAAAAAAAAAAATCACAAAATGTTTCAATAACAGCCTTCCTTCCATTGTCCTAAACAAGAAAGCATTTTTAAATGAGTCGAAACTAAGGAAGGACTACACCTACTAGAAAAGAAGAGAGTTCTATTAGTTTGAGGTTTCAGTACACCCAAAGACCAGGGACTGTATCTTTGTAAGGGCTAGGCTGGGACAGAGTGTGTGCAGGTGCCATTCCTGAGCATTCAGCAGTTCAGTGGACCATAAGTGCTCCAGCTGCATAACTCACTGAGCTGTCTTGCCAGTTTCGACACTGGCTTGACTGAGCATAATTCAAAAATGAAAAGCTCATATTCATTCCATTCTTCTGGAGCTCGTTGATAGCCTGAAGAGAGGAGGGAGGAAAAAAAAGCTGTTTAAAAAAGGTATCAGTGAAATTATGACATGTTCTAAACCTCAGTCCTCTCCCGTCCCCCCAGGGGTCCTTGCATCATCTCTTATAATAATGTAAGTACCTCCAAGTAATTTGTAGACCTAACTCATTTCTGTGCTGCTTCATTCATTGACGCTCCCCGCACTGCACTATGTACATCCACGCAGTTCTAAAAGGCAATACTAAACAACCTTTCAAAATAGATCCTTTAGAAACAATGTTTTCAGTTCTATAGGGAACTTACACAGAAACACAGATGTAACAGGAAAAAAAACCCAACACTATTAACACTTTTCAGGTTGTATTTCTTCTATTAAGGAAAAAGAATGTACCAAGATAATTTATTGAAGTGTGACAATTGGCAAAAGTGAATGAACAGAATTTAGCTCAGATTCACTGTAAAACTCATCATTATCTGAGGTTAAGAGTTGGATATTTTTGTAGGGTTGTCATAGTACTGACTTTTGCTACATGCATCTCCAATATTGATATTGCTTATAGAAACTTTTATAGACTCCGCTTTAAAAAGTTCCTCTATATGTTCTCCATATAGACTACATTTCCGGTGAATTAAGTTTTCCCTTTTAAAAATGTTAATATTACAGTAAAAATACAGTGAGATTCACTCAAGCAATAACAAATCTGCAGCACTTCGGCAGTGCTGTAAAGCAGCTGTGACCCAATTTAGACAACTAAGTACATCCAGGTTTATCTCTGCACTGCATCACCAGAGCAGAATACGGTAACTAGAAAGTACCAGTTAATCTGAATTCCAATTGCCACTAATTTATGAGTTAACAGTGCACTGCACCCATACTTACAAAGGCAATCTCTCATCGTATTTGCAAAACTCAAATACACTGCCAGACATCACAAGGCACTCACAATAGCTAGCTAATAGCAATACAGAAAAAATATATACATGTTTGTTAAGTACTGATTCAAAAAAGTAAGCATGTACTACTTCAGGGAAATGGATTTATTTGTTTGTTTCTTTATTTAGGACGAAGAGAAAGTGAATGATTGTATTTCACCAAAATTCAAAAGGAACATGGTACCTCATCTCCCATAGGGAATTGAAACCCCTCAGCCCTTGTAAGAGCTTACATTTGTCTATATGCAAGACATGGAAATTGGAGATCAAGTGGAGAACACTTAGAAAAAATAAATTTGTACAAGACTTGCCATTTTAGAACTAAGGAATACTCCAGCAATATTATGTTTAAAACAAATGTAAGCGTTTTGCTAAAAGCTAGATTTTTCAACAAATCAAAAGTTACTTACGTTTAATAATACACCAATAGGATGTCTTCCACATATTGTATTATGGTATTTCTTCAAGTAATTGCTAAAAGATACAGGATCTAGCTGCTCTATAATGCTCATACCCTGAAAAAGAATTGATAGCAATGATTACTTCACACATTCATGAGCAGGTGTTTATACATCACCTATTTATGACAACACAGAATACTTCAGGTGGAAAAAACCTCTACTTTGTATGAAGGGAATCTCAGCATATGAGCTCTAGCTTGTAGTCATCTTGTTGCCATCCCTTGCCAAACTAAAAGTGCAGGAGCTCTTCCAAAGCTGTCAATGATCCACAGATCTGTGAAGCTACCTTTGCAGTTGAAGCTCATGGTAAAAAAGCTCCTCCCACAGACTAGCCAATCCTCACCTCCGAGGGTGCCCTACTTCCATGGGATTTTGTACAGCAATATCCAGACAAATTCACTAAAAGGGCATAGCAGGAAGAAGTTTTGCCTCCATCTCTTCCTGTTAACAGAGCTCAGGGCTGAGCACTTGCCTGGGACTTCTGGATGTCCAAAAACCCTAGACAAATCATCAGTATACAAACATGCAATTCAAGCATGTAGCAAGTGTAACGTATCCTAGACGTATCAGGCATGCAAGGCAGTTGATCTGGGCACAGGTTGACCATCTTCTCAGTGCATAAAAAGCAGATCCAGAACATCTCTAAAGCACTAGAAAGTTAGTGCACAGCAGAAACGTAAGAGCCAGGAGATGATGCTTCCGCTTTACATGAGGCAGTGACATATATACATCCTTTTCTCCATCCACAGCGAGACCCATGATCCCATGGAGTCATACTATGAAAACCAGCACACGTACAGAAAACAAAACCTTCCACATATACAAACATTCACATTCTTAAAAGCAAAAAGACTCCTACAACTCCAGATACACCTACTCTTAACCCATCCCACTTTGAGCAGATCAAATACAATTAAAGTAGTTTAAAGCAAATCTAAATCAATTGTTGCCTGGATTTTATCATGGCTTTGCTACTTTCCCTGTATTAGACTCCATCCCCTGGTGTTTTTCCTTCCTCTGAAAACAATCAATTCCCTTCACCAGGTAAATGAGCTCCAGACACCGACTAATTCAGCAAGATGCATAGCTGTGCTTCTTACACATAGCTGATGGAACAGGAAAGTTTTCCTTACAGACCGGAAAAAAACATACACTTTGCATGGGAACAATTGGAGGTTGGTATCAGAAAGGGAGAGGATTTCTCCTAAGGTTTCTGCTACTGTCCCAGCCCCTTCCCCTGCTTTTGGGAAAGTGTGGGTGATTAAAGGAGAAATCATGATGCAGGAAGCAGTCAGTCTGTCTGAAGTCTCCACCTCAAGAGTGAAACCTCTTCAATACTCTGCAAGGGCGTTGGCTGATCTGGCAGATACGCTAATTATTCAGACTGGATCACAGTTTACAATGGAGGAGCTGGAGATTCCCCAGGAGAATCAGGGAGGATTAGAAAACAGCAACCATAACCACCACCTTTGTGTACTTTTAATCAAAAACAGACATAAGATGAATTAATAGAGAGATAAATTTTATGGAAAAATAAAACCAAACTATGCTGACCAATTGCTGGCAAGAGCTCAGTTCTTCCAGGGTCATAGAGAGGGTGTTTGGACCCCTGGCTGGTAATTACAGATGTAACTCCAGATCTACAGAATGTAAATGAGTGCCAAAAAAATAAAGGTAGCTATTCTCTAACTAGCAGTGATTACATAGATATAATTGTATTTCTGAAGTTTAAGCAGCATGTCTTTGAAACATCCATTTACTTGTAAATAGTACATGTCAATACACAGCTAAAGAAAGCAGAACCAAACTTGACTATATACTTAAGTGAAACTAACATGCATAAGGCACTTACTCAGATACTGAACAGCTCATAAGAATATATTTTATCCATTTGTAAACGCTTTCACAAGTTTTTAAAAAATGAAAATGGCTGCTCAATTGAGAGACTCATTTTATAGCTGTAAGTCACTGGAACTGGGCAGAGGCATTTGAGCATTTGTCTCAAATAAATGGACATGGATTCATCAGAATGCCTAGTAAGCTTATTTCAATGCACAGTTCAGCACTGAAAAACATTTAGAGCTATGCAGTTCATCCCAGCAAACGCTAACAGAGCTCCATACCTCACAGATTGGAGAAAATCCATAGGAAACTAGTATTAACACATATCCTATAAGCATTCAACTGTACTGAACTTCTCAACCTTTAGGATTTAAAAATTGTTGTGGCAGAGGAGCAAAGACTACCAGGCTTGTTTCTCAGTCTAAAATGGTGTTGAGGAACATAGGAAACATTTGTGTCAGGTTGCATTCTATTTTTCTAAAAAGCAGAAGTATGAAACTAATAATTTTCAGTATTCAGATTAACTCAGCCAGGCATGGTTTAGAACAGAGTTAAAATATATGACAAAACCCACATGATAAAAATGCAAACCATCAAACAGTTCTGCAGTTTATCACATGGTTATTATGGCACCACATAGAAATTGCATATTTCAGTTGACCAGACACTGTAAATGGCATCTACAATATCCTAGCACAGTGCACTTAATAATGTAACTGCTTTTAATCATATTAAATATAATTCCCTATGTGACCAAGTATCTACAAGCTTACAAAAAAAAGAAAAAAACCAAATCCCAACCAACAACACACAGGCTTATTTTATACTATACTCCAATAATCCTTTGGGTGGTCAAGTTTAAGTTTGCAATTAGTTGCTTCAGCAGCTTCTTCACACTTTAAAAATATGAACTAGTAGCACACTTACGGAAGTAGAAAAATCTTGGTCTTAGCACTAGCCAGTCCAACTATCTTTGCACATGCGAGTGACTCAGACTAGAAGATAAATAACCGACAGGAAAACTACTGGCTGGGCACAGCAGAGAGAGCAGGGAGCCGGGCACCCAGGCAGGGAGTTGTGGTCTTGCATTATGCCCAAGCTAAGAAGCCTTCCCAGGCTAGAGCACTGTGGAAGGTGCTAGCACACCACAGCAGCACTGCAGAAGCCATCAGAATTCAGCAGTTCATTACAGCCACCTGAGAAGCCACCCATGCTGCGCACAGCTCCTGCACAACAACTGCTGTCTGTTCCTGCACAGCTCTCCTCAGCGCCTGCATTATCCTCTCCCTTCAGCATTCAGTGTAACAGAATCCTCCTGTTGACTCAAGTGAGGCATAAAGTTTCATAAATAGATATAAAATGAGCAATCTGGCAGTGAAGATTGAAGCAAGCAGTCTGCATTTTCTGGCTAGCCACAATCAACAAATAATTACTCTTCAACGACATCTTACAGAATACTCCACCACTTTTATTTAAAAAGATGGTAGGTATCAGGTTATGATATACAAACAAATTATTGCACATCAGTTGCTCAATTATAACTCTTCATGTGAGGATTCCTCCCTAAGGTACCCCTGCTAACCCTGGGGCTGTTTATTCCTTTCACTGTCACTTCACAAGGCGCACTGTGGTACCCTTAGGGTATCAGCGGTCACATGAAGAGTTACCATGGAGAAACTGATGTCTGCCCAGCAATATTTACTCCTCTGTATTTTTTTCTGCTAGAGTCTAAGGCTTTAACTTAAAATTACTGCAAATAACATTTCTCAGAGCAGTTACCAGGTTAGTAAATCTTCAACGCCCAAAGCGTTTAGCATTGTTTAGGCACTAGCCAGGAAAATCATCATGCATCTCCACTTAAGGTCCAGTCTAATTTGTCCTTCCACAAGGGCATTTCTAAGGAAAAGTAATTTCATCTTAACTCAGAATATCTTCCTTCTTACAAAGTGCTCAGCTGACTGCTTTCCTAGTTAGGTCCAATAGAATTATTGGGCCAGTAATAGCAAAGGTTAAAACCTCTGACTGTTTTGTCTCTATCTTAATGCTATTTTCTCTGTGAAGAGGACCTAGTGGTTACAACACCACAAGTTTCTTTAGCATGCCAAATACATTAAAAAATTCAGTACTTATCTAAGAAAACAAGAAGTAGCTGAGTGGGGCATACAAAATTGAATAAACCCATTCCAGGAGAAATGTGACAGGGAGACCCTTGTGGCACTGTGGATGGCATCCCAAGTGTACCCACAATACTGCTAAATAGGAATTTCTGAAATTCACCAAAAGGAAGACCTGCTCTGTACAGAGTTTGAATACAGAGTCATGTGTTCACACATGGCATGATATAAACAGGCAAAAAATAACCACAGTATACTGCTACCACCATGTTTAGTTTTCCAGTTAAACTTAATATTGGAAAAAGTATTTTCATCATTATTAAGCAGTAGACATCATTTTCAATGTTACAAAAAACATAGTTTCCTTTTGGCTGAGTAACTACCAAAAGAAAGAGTTGGTGCAGCAAGTATTCACTAGAAGTAATTATATGCCAAAGTCCAGTCGTTCTACAAGCTTTCACCACAGAAATTAACACGGGGGAAACTAATGTTTGCTAATGCACCTTAATCTGCTCTCCTGCAAAAACACTCAGAGCTGCAAATTCTGGGACTCTGTAGAAAAACACTTGTCTTTCTAGAGAAACCTCTCAACTCACAACAAGAATTATTTAAAATGGGATAAATAGAATGAAGGCAAATTATTTACTGTTTCCATTCCAGCGATGAATAGTGGAAAAACAAAGAGGTTAATATGGATACACAAAGCAAAAGAACTCCAGAGATCTCTCCAGTGGATAGGAGTTATTCCTTCAAGACAAGGAAAAAAATTAACATGCCCTGAATAACAACAGTTCTCTCTTCTAACAGTTTTTACAGAAGTTACAGAAATGATCCAAAGCAGTTTTAAAACAAATTTTGAGGTTACATATTTCCAGAAGAATTACTTCTATTCTGTGCCTTAAGTATGGTCTTGAACATTAAACGCAATTTTTTTCATTTAAAAAGAAATCCTTGGCTCCTGTGATTGCAAAGAAAATGCAACATAATGGGTATCACGATCTTTATGTATTTAGCATTCCTTTCAGCCTTTTGCCAAATCCAGAATGAAGTAGGGTCTACTGCTTTTCCCCACCACCTACTACAGAGTAAGGGATGGGGAGGGGGAGACTATTCCCAAGAAAACCGTGACTTTCATTCTCCTGACCAGCACAATCCCCTAAGGCCTTTCCTCCTCAAAATGGATATTGCTGAAACTATTAGCATAATCACGATGCTATTTCCATATGCAGGTATCGTAGCTACCAAGCCTGAACTACCACAAATACTCGTTTCATAATTCTTATTGCTTGTTGAAAACATAAGAGGGTATGTGGACAGGAATTACATTACACTAGGGCATTTTAGGTAGGTGAGCATGCATTTGTTCTTGTAAATTAAGTTTACTAGATTATACCCGCATGTATTGTATTGCAGTCAGCAAAATGGAGGATACTAGCTAAAAACAACAGCTAAGTTCTTATTGTGGTAAACAAAGGAAAAGTACACATTCAATAGAATAGCTAATCTATAATATTTTGTTAGAGAAATTTCTAAAGTGTTCAAAGAAATGTAATGTACAGGAGAAATTTGTTAGTTAGTTCCACCAAATCTTAAAACTTACCATTTTATCTAGGTGCTCAATGGATCTATAAATTTCTCCTTGGGATTCATCATAGTAACTGTAACGGAACCTCTGACCTTGAAACAAAAATCACGTATAAAATAAAAAAGGGAAAAATTGTAGCTAAAACACTCCCTAGTACTTACTAAATAATTGAAATTATAATATTTGTAAAGTAGCAATCTTCATTTATTTTATACTTTTTAGCTCCACTGAGGAAATTCTAGGGCAATCATCGAAGTAGCAGCCCAGAACTAAAGTGAAAAATACATGATGGGCAGCTATATTCCTAAAGAAAAACCTACTATGTAGAACTGACACTGCAGTATCACTTATTAATTGCCTGTTATTGCCATGGAATCCAATTCTATAAATTAAAAAGTAAAGCAACATTTCATTTCGCTATCCCTCTTGGAGAGGTCAACCCTGGAATCAGGCTACATCTGCTTGCACAACAATACCCACAGTAAATGAAGGTTAAAAGAAAAAGGTCATGATAATTCAATGAACAGTTCTAGATGGTTCATTAGCCACAACAGAACCCAAGTCATTCTTACATACCTCCACCTATTTCACAATTCAAAGATGAGTAAAATATGCACTTAGTTACGTAAGTTGACCAAAGATGACAATGAAAAAATGTTGTGTAATATAAAACATATCTTTCTGAAGCAGTCCCTTTTCCAGCTGTTATCACACTTAATAGAAATATAAAGTGTTAAAGCAGGACAGAAGTCAAGGCTTCTGGAGTCTTTATAGCTCTGCCACCAAGATGAACTGGGATAGCTCTGGTGAATTGGCATATATACTCCATCTGCTATCTTACCCAGCCGTAAAACGTACAAAACTTATTTCCATCAGAGGAATTTTGCCATGTCCAGTGAATTTTTTGCTTATTAATTTTGCAAGTTGCTTTAGGTGCTTAAAAGAGGAGTAAAAAGAGCAAGAAACTTCAGACATTTATTTCATTGCAACAGTAAAGAGATGCATATAAACCCATACACCTTCACCATTTCTTTCCTCCACTACACTGAAAACACATTACCACATTAAGATTTTTCATCTATTGTTCCAGATTAAAAAGAGAAAAATCCTTTTTTAGCTTTACAAAGGCATTTAAGTTTCAAAGAGACATTTACCAGAAGTTAAAATGTTCAATGTTTGATAAAATACACTATTTGAAAAACACTACAAAACATTCATCGTACTGTTATAATGAAGAGATGTGAAACTTACCCCAATGGCAAAAGTCAGAAGAAACCACAAAGAGGTTACTAGGATCAGCTAGGTATTTACTGAAGAGTTTTCCAAATTCCTGCTCTTTTGACTCACTCAGTGCTCCGACCAACACAGGAATAATAGTAAACTCATCCTTATGGCTTATAAGCAAAAGAAAAGAGGTTGTAATCCAAGTAACATCTGAAGTTTTTTCAGGGCTTGCTAACTGAAATTGCAGAATGCTTTAAAAGGTCACTATTGAACTGAAGATACAGTTAATTTTGTAAGGTCATACTAGGAAGTTGTTTTAGAACCTGAAACTACTTCAGTTTCAGAAAACAAATCCCCTCCCCCCAGTATTTGTCTTTGATGCAAAGTAAAAACACCAGGCAAACAAAAAGAAAAGACACAATGAAACCAGCAATAAAGAAAGAATTAAATTCTCCCTGTATAGATGCTGCACACCTGTTGGGTAATTTTCCAACATATATGAAAATGCTCAAGATAGCACCCAGATATATACCAATATCCCAGGGAAAATTACAAACACTGTGGAAGAGAAGTTAAAAAAAAAAGATGATGGGGAAAATTGACAGAAAACACAAATTGACAAAAATTACCACCTTTAAAGAAAAATTATTCAAAGTACTCATCTGAAATGGAAGGTATAAACAGAACCCTGATTTCAAAATTAGTATTAAGGCTCCAAACAAACTTAAAATCCCACAGAAAACACCTATTAGTATTTGAACTTCTTTCAGAGATCCCTTCCAAAAATGAAGGAAAAAAAAAGAAATCAGATACTGAGAAAGATTCATGAAAGTATGTCTAATATTAACACTATTAAGTCAATATAAACTTGTTTGTAAGAGATGTTCCAATTTGCTCCACTCACAGTTTCTATTACAGCAACTAATCATAGTCTCTGACCCTTTCCTCCCCAAAATTTTTATTGGGGGAATGTGGGAATTATATACCACATAGGGTATTATATACCATAAAGGTTATTATTGCTTCCTACTGCACTTCACATGTAGTTCAAACATTTAATGCACATAATGCTTATTCTTGTAGAAGAAGTAATTAGCCCGAGTACCTTTCCATGGCTTTAGCAGTATAAGGCAAATGCATTTCAATACTGTGTTCATCTTCATCTGTCTGTAGGGACATACGCTCAAACATTCCAGTCTTCCACAACTCTCCATAAACTGAAATGAATTAAAAATTAATTTTTACTACTTTTTTTTTTTAAAAAAAAACACTCTAAAGCAAGGTACAGTGCCTCTTTATCAGAACAAGCTCAGTGTAACAAATTACTTGCCCCCAGGGGCTGCCATCATAAACCACTTGTTTTTAAATAAATTCAGGATTAAAACTACGTTCAAGTTATTAAGATACAAACATAATTGATTCAGTTTATAACATAAGTGTGTTAAATCAGTGACTTTGTTAATATATTGAGAAATATTTTAAGTTATGATACAAAATTTAAGTAACACAAATAAAACACATTTGGAAATATGCATGTATTTGCCCAGCCACTGAATTCTTATTTTCACAAACTACACCATCATATGTTTAAAAAAAAAAAATTTTAAATTGCTGATCAGCAATGTGGATGTGTTACTATTTAACATAATTTATTAACTGAAGCATGAAATCTAGAGACAGCAAAAACTGATTAAGTGATCCACATTTATAAGTTATCTTTTCTACTCTCAACTGCACTTGGTGGTATGCAGAGTCACCTCTACATTTTGAAAACTCTCCACGGGATGAAGACTTTGATGTAAGGCTGTGCCTCCTTCTCCATTCCATAAAGGAGTTCTACAGAAACTGAAACATTTGTTACCTAAGGAAATTTCTGCAGGCACTATGGAGAAAGCCTGAACTAGCTTGCTTAACCACAGTTATGACGAAATAGCAATACTTCTGTGCTAATCAGCCCTTCTGAAAAAGATATTGCATTATTTAGGTATACCTCAAAACACATGAAAGTCAAAATATCAAATTTATCTTCATCGCACCTTTACGCTTAGCCTGAAAGACCGGTATTTCATGGACTACCAGTTTTCAAGTTCTGTAGGTACTCTGCCAGTTAAAAAAAAAAGTCACATGCAATAATGCATCCAAATACAAGCAGCTTTTTGTTCCTCTATCATTCCTCTGTTAGAAATAAACTCAAACCAACTAAAGCACTATGTTTTTTTTCCAGACAGAACACTTCACAGAATAATGGTGCAGGTGTGTAGTGGGCTATAATTCAAATACAACATCTTTTAAAGGCATTACAAGTTGAGATCACTTTTAAAGATCACTTTGCCAAGAGGCGCACACTCGTAATGGAAAAGATAAGAAAAGACTGAGAATTCTTTACTCACAGAGCAAGAGAGACATTAAGGTTATAATATAGCAATGCCTGCAACCACCAGGATCTTTCAGAATTTAGCTTTCATTGCAGTAAGAACAGATTTATACTTGTCTGCCACTTAAAAATAATAAAGTGCCCAACAACAAGAGAGTCCTCAGCACTGCAGTTAATACTCAAGCATAAGCAATCTTCAAGATGTAAGCTTTATCATGCACTTACTCTTTTGGTCAATTCGGAGATCATACAGGGGTGTTCTGTAAATGTCCACACTGGAAAGTGCACATCGGGAAAGGGGCACGTGATGGGAAGGCCCAAGAATGAAAATTTTTCGTCTACAACAATTAACACAAAACCCCACAATTCAGACAACTGCAATTGTACAGAGACTTGGTTTAGATTAACAAGTTTAATAAAAATGTACAAAGTGATACTTTCTGGTGGTTACCAGAAAAATAGATTTTTACTCTGCTGTGTGTGAGACCACAGATCAATCCATGGCCTAGCCTTGCTCACTATCTCAGAAATGATCATGACATCAATTCCATAATGTTTCCCGTGACCTTGAACCTCTTAAGCAGGTTATATACTAGAGGGCACTCATCAGCTAGAAATCCGTCTGTCTGTCTGGAGGTTGAATGATGTGTTATAGCCCCTTAGAACAGATTTTTGGATTCTCTTCTTGGACCAAGGCAACCTTCAGTTACACACTACCTTCAACAACTACAGGTATGTGCCCTTGCATAAGGAATATGGATTCATTGTCTATTCAGAGTTTATAACTTATTTACTTGATTAGCCTTACTTCAGATTTCATCAAATTCAAATTTAAGTCATTCTCAAATGTTGTTTTTATCCAGCTGTTGCATCAACAACAGTGACTTGGACCTGCACATTCGTAGCTTTAGCTGATACAGCAAACTTTCACACATCATCATGATGTTATTTCATCAAGTCCTCAGTTCCTGGCTCTTGATTAGATGTTAAGGGTCTCCTGCCACAGGACTTAAAGAAAAGAAAAAAACCCAAAACCTATAGGAAATGCAACTTTTCAGATTCACGATCATATCATCTTGTTTCTGGCACTGAACTAAAGGAGTGGGACACAAAATTTTTTTTTTTTTCCCTTATGTGTGGAGTGCTATAGCAAGCTATACTAAAATCCTAAAGCTTCTTACAGAACTCAAAAACAAAATATCCAAACATGCAATACTTCAGCTGAAAGATGAATTCTAAACATCCCATGTGGTAAAATAGCAAATGATCTAGAAAGTCCAATCAATTCCACATCACTGAACCTGGGGAATGCAACTTGTTCTAGAAATTTTAGAGAAAGTAGTTATCTGTCACACCATAAGTTATCTTCACTTCATTTACAATAGTTTAGAAAGAATCAAAACCATTGTCTTTGGAGAGCATTACAACATGTTATCTCATAAGCAACAGATAGACATAGCCAGGTTTTATACTAACATTGCAAAAATACATACTTTGAGTAAATACTGGAGATGTTTTAAACACTTGTAATTTAAAAAAAACAAACATTGCAGTCAGCAAAACACATAAGAATTATATTCCTTTAACCTAGAATAACTGTATTCATATTTTGCAAGGCAGGCATAGACTACAGTAGTGTGTTAGGCTTTTTCCTTATTTTTTTTAAATTGTTGTGCTGTTAGAAACACTAGTCCATTTAAATTTATTACAACAAGTAACTTTCACTGACTTCAAATGTTATATACACACACTGGTCACTCTCCCCACAGCAGAAGAGAATCGTGGCAGCATTCAGCCCATAATCCTGCACTGAAAAACCAATGTAGAATCATGATCAAATATTTTAATATACGTAAAAACCAAACAAAACCTCCCAAAACAAAACTAAAAAAGAACAAAGTCACCCTGCAACCAGTAAAAAACACCCCAGCTTGGCCTTTTATAAAAGCAGTGGAACATCAAGAAATAAAGTAAATCAAATGTTATTGACTGCAAAAGGAACACCTTTAACCCCTCCCTTCTAAAAAGTTAGTTACCAACAAGTCTCAATAATTTTTTAAAATACTGCTTTACATTTTCAATTTCAACAACTACATTATTTTTTTCTTTTGTAACACCCAAACAATTTGAACATTTATGATGTTAAAACAGAAGGGATGCATAAAATCCTAAAAGAGTATAAAATTAAAATTTGAGTACTTCAAGGTGTAAGAATGTAAAAAGAACATTCAGCTTCTCAGAGAACTGCAATAGCATTGTCTTACACTTTGTAAAGAAAAACTTTAATACTTACGTAATATTGGGATCCACTTGTTTGTAAGCATGGGCTGCACAAGATCCACAATAGGTATATCCTGCGTGGCTGCAAATCAAAGTGTACAAAATGTTAACATGTTAAATATTGCTTAACATCCTAAATATGCTGATATTGCTATTAAATGTTAATATCTTCAATATTATTTGCCCACAATGACCTAGAAATAGTAAGAGTGATCCAAAAATCAACTCCTGAAAGAGCTGGAGAGCGCTGTTCCAGTACTGAACGTACGAGGGACATATTTGTTTAAAAAAATATCAGTGACCATTACTTGAAAGTTAGTACATAAGCCTCCAAGTCAAAGCACCTTTTGTTACTTGTAAAAGATATTAGTAGGCAGACTGCACAACTGCATATTATCAGAAGCTCTTAATAATGCTAAGAATGCAGCCAGGGGACAAGGGCATAGTAAGTTGCTGGAGAAAGCTCTTCTAAACACACTCCAGGAACTGAATATGATGACAGTGAAGGGATCAGGCAAAGAGAGACTACACATTACAGCAGATACACAGAGAATAAAAAAAGCTCTGTCATCGGAGAAGAATACCTCAGCCATAGAATGAATGGGCACAAGGAAAGGAGTGGAATGCAGCATGCTAGCTTTTATCACAGCTAATGGGATACATGCTTTATTTCCTATTACTCTGGCCTGGAGCCTTTCTCGACCTGTATTCCTATGTGTGCTCCAAAAACATTCATCATTTTTCTGACTAGTTGTTTCAAATATCACATCCAAATCTTAAGACCCATTCCCTTGAAGACCGTTAAAAACAGAAGATTCAGTTTACACCACTAAAAGCATGAATTCCAGAGGACATTCATTCCCCAGGGTCCCAGGCCAAGTGATGGAGAACAGCTCATGGTCACTCAGCAGCATGTCCATAGCAGAAGGCAATGCCCACGTTGCACAGCGCTTGTGCCACATTGCCTCTGGAGCTTATCTGGAGTGCCTAGGTCAATAGTTACTGTTGATTTTGCATCAAATATGTGCAACAACACAACTGCAGCTTTCCAGGTGGTCTTTTTTACAACGATACTGAGAATGATACAGGCTGCAAGTCCTGGGACATACAGGCTGTTTGAAGATACAAGTTCCCCAGTGACAACACTATACAAGTTTATATTTATTTATATGTATGTATGCTCGCACGTGTGTATATTCATCCAGAGTGATACCTGTAGCAAGTTACCCTCAAAATTACCCTGGGATTTTACTTCCATTTCACTGACCTCACTCATTCTAAAGAGCTCAGAAAGGTACTAACATACACACCAAGTGGATAAACAGGAGACTGAGACCTAGTGAACCAGCGAAGTGTGTTATTTGACAATGTTGAAAGAGCCTTCTGAAAGGTTCCCTCTGCTACAGGCTTCTTCAGTCTTCCACAAAAATATTATTAGCTGTATCCCACTTAATAGGTGGGAAAACAAAGGCGTGGTTAACGAAATTTGATAAGACAACAGGAAGATCTCCAGCAGTTCTAGAAAAAGAACCCAGGTTACTTAATCCTCAGCTGAAAGGCCTCTTTCATGACATTCCTGTGAGAAAGACTAAGGCAGATTTGGGACAATTTCTCTGCACGTTCAATACTATTATGGAATACTTCAAACATGTCAATGCTATGTTAGCACAAGAAAAACATCATATTTAAGGTGCTTCTTCTAGTATTTCCTTACAATTCATAAGAAAAGTATGTTGGTCATTCCAATTTATTATTATGTGTCTCAACTATCTTCAGGAAATTGAATTCTACCTGAATAGTTTAGGTGATCTCTATTTCTCCTGTGGACAAAAAAAAAAAAAAAACAAAAAACCACAAGCAAAACCAAACTAAAATAACAAAAGTAAACCATTTTGGATAGCTGAATAGTGTTTCACTACTTTTTGTTTTAACTTTGCTGAGTTTTGATTTGTGGGGGATGCTGGAGTTTTGTTTGGTTTTTGTGTTTTGTTGTGGGGTTTGGTTTTTTTTTTTTAACTATGTGTAGCTGTTATACTAGAAGTGCATTGAAAGAGCTGTTACCTTAGACTATCACTCCACTAATACACTTCTGATCTGTCTTACTGGATCACAAATGAACATTATGTCTTCAGTCCATCAGTAAAAGGAAAACTAAACATATACAAAAAAGTGCACAGATTCCTTCCGTTCTATGCCATATCCAAAATACTTACTTAGAAACCACACTACATGCCTTTCAGCTAAATACTAGCTTTCACCAGTTTTCAAAATCACTCAAAATAAAGCAGCATTTAACCAATCAAGTATTACATATACTAAAAACAGGTTTCAAACTTACGGTGCAATAATGGCTCTAGCAGGTCTCTTTGTGGATTGTACTTGAGAAAGCCAACCTTCTAGCTGTGCATTCAACTGGGGTCCTATGAAGAGACAAGGAAATACTGAAGCCATAAGCAAAAAAAATCTAAAATGCCTCAAGAATTACCAAATAAAGTCCGAAAGTCTAGATTTAAAATCATCTTAAACATCAAAGCCTGTGTTTAAATCTAAAAAAACCCCAAAACCAACCCAAACCCAACATGTCTGTGATGTTGAAGGTTACAGTAGGAAAGTTTCAACCTCCTAGTCCAGGAAGTTAGAATAATTTAGGTTGGAAAAAGACCTTTAAGATCATCAAGTCCAAAGTTCATTTATTGCACATCCAAACACACACTTGTTCTGTGGACTGATGCACACACCATTTCATCATTCTAATGACGTAAAGGATGCGAGGCTAACAGATGATTGATTCCTCTGGTGACAATATTTGCAGAATTCAGAAGTAAAACGTTAAGGTGACCTAAACCAAGAGAGCTTGATATGGGAAGATGACATAATAGAAAGACCTTACATACTGACATGATGGCCAATGGCTATGGTATTTAGTCTCTTATTATTATTAAGCAAGCACAAGAGCAGAACATAAAGCAGACTATAACCTGGAAAAACTGTAAATATGCAGGAAAAAACTGAAAGTGAGAAGACATCATGCTTATAGCAATGCCTTAACTTATGATTGAAGTTTACATACTGCAATGATTTAAGTTTACATACTGCAAGTACGTAAACTTCTTGGCAACGTTAATTTTGCTAATTGGTCAATCCACTATTTAACTTCTTTTTTTAAACTAAATTCTGTACCTCAACAAGTGGCAAATATTCTCAATCAATTAGCCAACAGGTGATAAAAATGCCTTCTAGAAATAAAGCATTAAAAAAATACAATTTGGTTATTTCCCATCACAAAGAAAACTTTTTGATGTAAAGCTATTCCTGAAGAAACAAGCTGGCAAATACAGTGTAACATTCCTCATACTAAAGAACACAAACCAAACTTTCAAGTAAAACTCATGCAGCTGCTATTGTTACAAGCAACATATCATTAACAAAGAGAAAAACAGATGCACTTTTTCCAGTTGACACTAAGCTTTTGACAGAACTGTATGTCAGCAGAGTTTATCTGTAAAGTAGGGTGCAGTAAGCTGCTTTTCTTCTACCACACACGTTGTAGATTTTTGTATCTTCCTGGTGCAGGTGTAAAACCACCAACTGCCAGGGAAAGTGAAAACCAGATTAGATACCTGAAACTATTTCACAGCTGTGTTCCAAACAGCCGAGATCTCAAGCTGACGGCTCTCCAAAAACCTGACAAGAACTACAGAGAATCGGAGCAAAGACGTCAACTTTTGCAGAATCCCATCAGTCACTCACCAGCGATAGCCAAAAAGCTTTCTTGAGAAAACCAGGTGGGAGGGAGAAGGAGGGAATCAAAGCCACTGTTTTTTATAGAAAACTTAAATTCACATGGTTCATGAAAAAAGGACAACTTATCTGGTTGTAAAGAGCCCTACCTTGTTACATGAAGAAGGTGAACTAGTGCAGTACCGTTTCTCTTAGCCTACAATCACCTTGAATGCCTTAGTTGCTGTCTACAGCTCTAAAAAGGCAAAAAAGTGACATTGATTAGCCACTGTCACTCCTGTAATATAGTGGCTTTGTGAAATGATGAAATTGTCAAAAACACCCACACACCAATTTTGTTCTGCTGCTTCTGTTGCTTGGGGAAATTACAAGCAGCAGAGACATGCAAGGGAGATAAGGATAATGACATCTTAGAAAATGGAGGCTGTTGGGGAAGCTAAGTAAAAATAAATAGATATCTATTTCCATCCTCTTTCTAAGCTGCTAGTAGACTAACAAAACAGTACTCTATTACACTCTTATCACTTTTATTTTTTATATACTTAAGAGTGAAGATACAAATCGCTTCAAAATTTTACTTCCTAATTCTCCCAAAGCAAGTAGAAGGATAAAGTACCTTCTGAAAGAAGCTCTTTAGAGTACATTTTTTTTTTTCTCAAATGCCTACCACCCAGAAACTTAAACAAAAGATGACTCTGCCCCACCTGACCTCTTCTCCTCAAAGAAGATCCACAGGCAGCACAACAGCAGAAGGGCCAGAACCTCTTAAGCAAAGCGAGACAGCCGTGGGACCCTCTTCCCCAACAGGGCACAGTTCTTGGTCTTCCTCCATCCCTTCTTTAGCAAGGACTTGTGGTTAAGAAGGTGGTTACAGTGATTTGTCTTTGGTTAGAACAAATCAGGTAACTTGCTGAACAGTTTAAAGACAAAGTTCAGAATCTCTGTTAACTTCCTAAAATGACTGTTCAAATCTGGCCAAAACTTCTGATCTTAGAATGTAGTAGCAGAGTAAGATGCCCAATTGCTCAGTGCTATTATAGACACACTCTAACAAAATAACATTTTTTTTTCCTAGAGGCAGTAAAATAACAGATCTGTATGACCCAAGGGATGAAACTTCTGTCAGTGTTTACTTAAGGACCAGTTAAAGCATCTGCTTTCAGATTTTTGTCCCTTTGCTGCAACTGCAAGGTACCTTTTTTGATCATTAACTGACCTAATGTAAGCTTCCATATCAACTGATACTTAATTGTACTATTTTAATAAAACATGTAATCAAACCTCTCTCTCCAAAGGACTAACAGAAAGAGAGAATGGAGAGTACAAACACATCCACATGACCTTTTAGCTAAAGAAAAAAAATAAAAATCAAACAGCACCCACACGAACTGACAGGATTATAGCCTACCTGCAGCTTACTATGCCTACAAATACTTTTAAGGGGGATATTCTAAAACTGTGACTTTATTGTTACAAAATTAGCATCAACTTTTTGTTGAAGTGTTCAGAGAAGTTTTTCTTCCAATTTCTCAAACATGACAGTGCTTAAGGCTAAAGTCAAAATATTTGAACTGGATATACAAAATATAAACCAACCCACATTATCACAGTAGATATGCTCTGCCATATGGAATTGTATTATAGGAGAGGAGTAGCTTCTTCATGAAGAGCTCCATAAGTAAGTTTTGTTCATATGTAAATGAAATTAGACTGGAAAAAAGTCTTTTCAAATAATCACTGAGATAACTTCAGTAAATATCCATCTCCTAAGCTGACAAGCATGGGTGAGGAATAACGCTGCTGCCTATTTATCCTCCTGCTGCAGTGGTGGGAATTAGGAGAGGTCCCTGCTCCTCAAGCCACAGGTGGAAAGCCCAGCTTGAGAAAGCTGGTAGGATGAGCACAATGGGTTTTTTAAGGCTAACCCAGACAGAAGGACAGAAAGCCTTATGGATGTAACAATCAATACACTTTAGCATTAATACTGTAAGATCAGACCTTTTATTGATTAAAAGAAGATTAGGAGCAAAATATCAGCTTCACTGAAGCACAGAGCATTAAGATTGGCATTTCAATCCTATGAAGTAAGGTATAAATATAGGTATGTAACTAAAGAATGCTGACATTATCTGCGGATATTTCACATCCTGTTTTGTTTGGGAAACTGGCATGAGTTATGCCAAATTAAAAATAATTGCAAGCACAGACCAAGTCTAAACCAAGCAAATTTACAGATACAGCTACAGGCAGCATTTATTCAAATGCCTTGCCTAAAAGGACAAATTATTTTTGCAATCAATGTTATCCCCTCACAGAGCACTAGAGTAAGTAAGAAGGAATCCTTCAATGTTAAATGCATGCCAGTGTTACCCAATGAATAACAACACAAAGACATCCGGTAGTCACATGCTTAGGTTCATCACCTCAATTTATAGCTGTCGTGGTCCAGGCTTTGTGGGTTAAGCCAAACCAGCACATTCTTTCCACAGCCAAGCCTCATCACATGAGGCTAAAGTGCTTATATGCCCAGTGTCAACACAATATGATAGGAACTTGCTCCTGTCCCAGCAGCCACCACTACTAGTGTTTCAGATTGGCAGGGAAGATGCAGTGCTTACTCCGAACCCTCTGTCTCAGTGAATGCTTTTTTACTGGAAGACCATAAGCCTCAACCAAAATTCAGAGCAGCACCAGGGAAAACTGCTCAGGTCTCCCTTGGTTGCACATGTAAAGCACTTGCAGCAATGCAAGTAATGCTGGAGCACAATGACAGTAACGCTGCAGTCCTCAGCTTTCACACTTCTACTTGACAGCTTTTACTTGTCTAAGCATGACTCTTAACCTATAGGAGACAACATTTTTTTTCTGAGCCTTACTCCTTTTAACTACCTTTACCCATTGATGAAAAAGTCTAAACCTTGAAAATACTTCTAGTAAATATTACAGCAGATGTATTAAGTAGTAAATAAATTCCTGTAGAGTGTTAGAAAAATCAAGGCAAGTAACAGTGAAACCTTGGGGGCTGGCACACAATTAGTTTAATAACTGGAACTAAGGCAACCCCTCTCTCCGCAACTTTGAAGATGAATCCAAAACATTAAATTGTGAGGAAAACTCCAATCTGAAACATGACAGAGGACTAACTAGTTTCTCTTCCTAGTTAAAATTGCAGAAAGTATAAGGACTGTTTTAAACAACACAGGTCTCACTTGGGAAAAAAAAAGAAAATCTCTGTTTCTCACTGCAACAAAAGCCAAATCCTTGAATAAACAACAAGTTTTACCTATGCAAAGACTAGGACTTGTCAGGAATTGAAGGTGATTTCCAACAACTCATGTTGATGGGTACATTCCCTACTGCTAGCATATACTCTCTTCCAATACTGAATACTGATGAAACAGTAAAATCAGCCTATAAGCAAGGCAGAAATTTACTTATGCAAACTATAGGACAGGGGAATCAAAAAACTAAGATACAAATAAAGATTACACTGATGCTACATGAACTCCTATTATACACATTGTAAGACAACAGCAGGTAATGCTTGAAGGAGGAAAATAAAACTGAAGCCACAACAGAAACATTGAAATCTGCTTTGGTGGCAGTTCTCACCTGCATGTCCTAGTTTTCCAGTATTCCACTAGCTCTTTAATTTCTTTTCCTGTAAGTTATTAGGAAATAAATAATCAAACCATAATACCACTTGTTAAGAATATCAACCAACATGCCCCTACCTAGCTCTATAAAATACCTTAGCAGTTAGGTCATTCAGAGATACCAAACAAGTGACCTTCTGTTTTATAACTCTGAGAAAGTGATTTTGGCTCTAATACATGCTAAATGTAACCTCCTGAATTTGTGAAAGTATTCACTAAATCATACTTGCAGGCCTATTTTATTAATACCAGGATTGCACCAAATGTAAAGCTCTTTTTCAATTCCAATTCTACAGTAAAAGTTGAATTCTTTACTTGGAGTATCTTGATTCTGACTGTATTTAAGAAAGTCAGCTAGAAATAATAGCCTGGTGACTGTATTTTAAATTATGCCAGTACACTTTTGCAGTATACAATGTTAAATAATACAGTCTGCATATTAATACTGTGTTCCATGATTAATTCATTAAAGCCAGCAATGACACAGCTTTCCCCATAAAATGTCTAAAAAGATAGAAGACCAAAGGGAGTGAAACATTACGTTTAGATTTAACACTGCAAAGCAAATACTTTATAAATTTGCAATACACTATGATTAGTTGTTCACAGATTGCAAGATAAGAATTTAAGTTAATACCTGTATTTGCAATGGTCCAGCTAATGTCACAACATTAAGATATCATGGTCAGTCCATTAATTATCCTGCTACTGCAGAAAGCTCCTTTCACTACAGCAAAGATTAGGTCAAAACCTTCTCTCATTTCAGTGACCCTCACACACTTTTTACATTTTTTACCTGATCCATTTGTTCATGACCACCTACAGACAACATGATGATTCATTAGCTGTACATTACATTTATGAATGAGCTGTGATGAGTTATTCCCATTTTGGGGAACATGCCAGGGTTCTTGGCACACCAGAGTTAAGCACTTTAATAAAAAGACTCTTTTATGTTATAGCGACGATCTTCCTCAACACCTCGTCTGCATTCATACTCTAACAGCAACCAAGATTGCACACCTTTTTTCCTTCTAGCCACTTCAGCTGCTGCAGGCTCTCAAATCTAACACACTACAGAGAAGGTTTTCTGCTCTAAGTTAACGTAGGATGTAGCCACTCTGAGGGTCAGCGAGAGAAATCCCAGCAGCAGTGTTTGCCCTCAGAAACCACGGGCAGCAGGCCTGGTGAACAGCTTACACATGTTCAACAACATCATGGCAGAGCAGAAACAGCTGTAACCAATGTACACACTTTCTCCAATGCTGCTGAGAAGTTCCAGCTCATGCCAACAAGCACACAAATGCTGGTATATATCACTATTCATTAAAATGGACACTTTCACGTCACTCTCCAGGGCCCCCAAGCCCCAGAAGGTGCAAGTGACAAGAGCTGTAGTACCTTGGAATCACACTGCTATAGCATGTTGAAGCTGGCTACCTCAAAGAGCTATTAACATATAACCTCGTCTCATCATAAAAAATAGCTTTGAAGACACTAAGTGCAATGGCCTTTCAAGTCAACACAGCAATTACTCTGCCAACTCACATTTGCATCAATAAGTGTATGGAAATTAAGGTTCTTCTAGTTCAAACAACTTGGCATAAGCTACCAGAAAGCACACCTCTGACCACTATGGCTTGGTCAAGGAAAACAGAGAAATAAGCCATACCTAATGCAATGACAAACTTATTTTGCAGGGCAAGTTTCAGATCATGTAGTATTGTTATTCACACACGCTCTCAATTCCGTTTTACTCCTGTGATTTGAAATAGCTTTGTGTTTTGCCTGTATCAGCATGCCACTGACTGAGGAAAAGTTGGGACAAGAAGTCTTATCAAACACTTTATTAAAGAGTGGTATAGTATTCAATTGGCACTTCCACAAGCCAGGCAAGACAGGCCAGCTGCCAGTGAATAAGCCATGTTAAGCACCCTAATGTGTGACATCTCGCTTTGTAATGGCATGCTATACAGGAAAAAAGATGCATATACGCCAATGTTTATTTTAATTTCAGAAACATATGGTTGATTCCCTCCCAGAACTTCCCAACCCTTACAGAATCTACTCACATGGAGGAACAAAACAGAAGAGAGCATCCACACCTTGTCCTGCAAATAGTCCATGCTTGGGATAGCATGACATTCCCGTTATATTTCAGCTGCTCCTTTTGTATCTAGGAATGTATCTGTCCTGCATTCAAAGTCTTGGAAAATTATGCCATTTTTGTTTCAAGTTGTCCTTAATCTTCCTCTTCCCCCTGCTGGTCAAAATCAATTTCTCAAGAGGTCTGGACCCTAGGTGGTTGAATTAACCCAGCAGTAGCGGGACTTTCTTCCAAAAATAAATCAGAGTGTAATATTTTTCACCACACAACAATGATCCTTTTTTTTTCTTTAAATCTACATGACAACAGTGCAACAGGTTGATACTTTTATTTACCTCATTTTTGCAAGTGTTTTTAGTGGCCACCATACACCAGGCTTTTTTAAAAGCAGACATACAGATCAAGGTCTGCAAGTGAAAAAATAGGTTATTTAGACCAGTGGCCTACTATCAGCAATGGTCACAGCACTACTTCAGTTGGAAGCTCAGCTGTAAAGCTTCCCATATTCAGTGCTGCTGCTAAGTAGGAGGAGGAACATCTGACCAAACAGACCTCATTGTTAGTTTGCTGCCAGACAAATGCTCCACAGGTCCAAACCTAAAGTCCATTAAGATGCTACACAGACTGATGTGGAACGAACGTGAATTTCCCCAAGCCGTGAATTCTAGAAGAGAAGATATAATGATAATTTTGGTCAAGTTTTCCTTTCATACTGAACTCAACTGCAGAAACTTAAGGAACTTGCTTTTTAAATTCTTTACAACAGCACATTACAGATGAAGAACACATGGGAAGTTAAATGCTAACACCACTGTGAAGCCCATCTTCCCCTCCCCACCCCTGTTCTCAGCTTCATCAAGCCAGTAGGAAGCAGTGAGCTTTCTGTCTGGGACCTCACTTTCCCTTCAATAACAACAAAGTTGTTTACTTATAGTTAGATGTGACATTCTAACATGTGAACATGCCTGGATGTGCATAATTGCACAGCCAATCTCACTTGCTCTAAAAAGTTTATTAGCATCACCATTAATTACATCATCATTAATTGTAATTAGGTGATGTAGTCACACTACTAAGTAGTGCATGTTTATATTTCCCAAGGCAGAACCTAAGCAGTGCATATCCCATAGCTGGAGAAAATAGGGGAAGGAGGGTCTACTTTCAGCTGAAGCAATTGCTGCCCCACAGAGATGAGCAGTCTCTAAAGACAAGATGTCATATTTCTTCTAAACCCTCTTACATACATTACATTCACCGTCCATGAAGAGTAGTGGCTCCCTCATGCTTGGTTGTGGCTTCACCTCTGATACTGCTTCTACTCCTGGACTGCAGAGAAGCCAGATAATCCAGTTCAAGGATATCCTCTGGCCACAAAAGCTGGTTTGTATTCTGGATCTATCCTTTGCCCTCTTCTCCCTCAGGTGGCTTCAGCCCTTCTTTCCCAGAGTTGACTTCTACAGCCAGATCTTGCAGATACAGTTTTTTAAAGCATAGCAATGGATGTGCTCTACTTTTGCAGTCAACTCCCCTGGCCCGATCCAGGACCCCATGCATCATCTTGGATGTTTTGTTGATGTTTTACCAGGCATCTCATGATAAACTGACATTTAACTGAGGTCATCCTCACATAGCCTCTTTAAAATGCTTTCAGACATAATGAATCTGAACACATCCTTCAAAAACCATGCTTCTCGTTACCCCTTCAGACAGGCAGGGAATATTAACGCAGTCATCTTAACTATGGAGCAGGATGACGGTTGCTGGGGCATCTGCTTGCCCTGTGTAATCAAACTCAGCTCTGTAGAAAAAAAGCAGTTTTCAGGAAGCTTAAATGCTAACCAGTTTATATATAACCCAGCAAATCACTTCTGGGCTGAGACGGTAAGCACGAAGTGAGTAGGTAGAAGGACTTGACAACACAATCCCTGGAGAATTGCGGGAACACACTGAAGAACTATCACAACTCAAACTCTAATCTCTGCCTCAGCTCCGTCCTTGAAGCTGTGCAGGTTGAAATCACGTGGTAAAATCCAGATTTTCTTCAAATAGTATGGCTGAGGAAATGAGCTTACATTACAAGTTTGAAACAGCAGCTGACATGTGAGTTTGGCATAAAATACAGGAAAATTTTAAGTTAAGTCTACAGTGAACACGTACCCTCTTGGTCCCCATTTGTTTCTTCTTCCGTTTTGATGGACCCTCCTAAATTGCACACAGAAATTAGTTTCCATGCAGCAAACAACAGGTAGTCCCTACTTAGCTGAACAGGCAGAATTCCTGCTCTCACAAACCCCACATCAACAGCACAAGATAGTTCTATAGGAAGAGGCATAAATAATGGCCCTTTCTTGTCTAAGGAAAACACTACACAGGAAAAAAAAACACAATTCCCAAAACTCCAGCCTGTGCAACATCAAACGCTTACCCCCACCACATACACTGTAACACAGTTTAACTTGTCAGGAGTACAGTCACCATAACTCATTACAAGATGATTCAGTTCAGGGTTTTTTCATGCAGCATTAAGTGTCTGGGCAACCATCCCACACCTCCTCAACAAGCAATACCCAGAGGGCTGCCCAAAAGCAACAGGAGCAACGTCCTTTTTGGATGTCCTATTACAGACAGGTAGTACTGGCTGAACTAGTCACACACACTTACCAGGGTGTAGTCCAACAAAATTACGCACTGAATTTGTATAGAAAAGAAAACAGTCAAACACAGCATCCATGCCTCTTAAATTAATTATGAAAAAAAAAAAAAAAATTCTTATTTGCAAGTATCCAGCAGTAACTTGGTATGAAGTCCAGTATCAAAAAAACTACAAAATTTATGTGCAAGGTCATCTAGCCATTCCACACTGCAAATCAATTTTCTGCCTTATTCATAAATGAAAATACAAATAGTGCAAGCAAGTTGGGAAGTGTTACCACAAAGCTTCAACGTTTTGATGTCTTTGCATGTGTTTAAATCTATACCTTTGATGCGATTTTCTTTGCTTTCTGTAAACAGAGTACTACCCACCCTTCCAGACAATTGGAAAAAAATGTAATTGCAAGCTATTGACACTGGATGAAGATTGGAGACCAGTTTTGTAATGGACACAACAGTTATGTTTGGAATATTAAACTCAGAAGCAGAACAATCATCCTCTATTGTTGTCTCGACACTGCCTACCCACCATTTGCAGCCCAGATACTTATCTCACAGTCTGCCTCTTCCTGTGTTACCCTCCCTCCTGCATTTCTTTTTTTCCCATTCAATTTTTGCCTCATAGTTTGTTCATTCGTGGAGATGGGGGAAAAAATGCACCTATTATAGCCAAGAGATATGTATGACTTTTCACGTCTAGTTCTTCTTAAATGTCAGTTTAGGATGCTGAATACATCCCCTTTTTTTATTTTTTTTTTTTAATTGTATCCCTCCCCTCCCTCTGAACTGTTCTTTATGACAGTCTCTTGTTCCTCCAACCTCGGTCACCCGAAGTTTTGTAATGATCTTTACTCCTGAGGCCAGCAGAAGACCATCCCTTACAAATCTCCCTAATAACAACTGTGAGTGTACAAACATGCCCCCTATCCACAACAGCAGAGTTTTTCCCCCAAAACCAACGAAGCTTATTTCCAGTGTTACCATGCCATTATTACAGGTTTCTGTCTTTTTTGGTGAGGGCAGTGGTGGTCTGCCCTCCAATGCACTTCTTTCTTCTATTCCTTTTCTGCAAATACTTCTTTTTTTAAATAGACAGAGACCACTCTGTACTACTGCTCTGTAACTTTTCACTGCTACTTAGAGGAAGCGCACTGGAAGAAAAGACAGAAGCTTATCTTGGACTACAAGAAGTGAAATAAATCTCCTTATTTCCCCCCACCCCATCACCTGCCTGCTAACCCTGCAAAACACCCCAGGCATCCTGTAGTCTCTCAAGGGAAAAAAAAAACAAACCACCAAACCAAACAACACACCACCACAAGGGCACTGCAAAATACAAGAGCACTGCAAAATAACAGAACCTGTTCGTGTGCTCTCCCATCGATTAGGTGCAATATTTGGTAGGAGGCAGGACACACGGGCTGGCTCTACCACCACTGCCTTCAGACACGACACCGCAGCAAGGCAGGTCTCTAAAGCAGAGGCAGGACACAAGAACACCCGACAG
>NW_010565500.1:0-1130 GCF_000687285.1 Phaethon lepturus | reverse complement strand
AACTGTGTCAGGAAGTTATCTTCCACACACTTCGGGAACGTCTTAGGCTGTTTCCTCTCTGCTATATTGCACTTCCAGCAGACATTTGGTAAGTTAAATTCCCCCATGAGAACGAGGGCTGGATATTGTGAGGCTTCTCCCAGCTACTTATAGATGATTTCACCCATCTCTTCATCCTAGTTGGGTGGTCTGTAACGGACTCCCACCATGATATCTGCCTTGTTGGCCTTCCCCCTGATTCTTCCCATAAACACTCAGTGCTATTGTCACCATCATTAAGCTCTAGATGTAAGTTAAATTCCCCCATGAGAACGAGGGCTGGATATTGTGAGGCTTCTCCCAGCTACTTATAGATGATTTCACCCATCTCTTCATCCTAGTTGGGTGGTCTGTAACGGACTCCCACCATGATATCTGCCTTGTTGGCCTTCCCCCTGATTCTTCCCATAAACACTCAGTGCTATTGTCACCATCATTAAGCTCTAGATAATCAGTCTACACTAAACACTCCCTAAACTTACAGGGCTACCCTGTCACCTCTCCTTCCTTGCCTATCCCTTCTGAAGATTTTATAGCCATCCATTACAGCACTCCAGTTGTGTGAGTCTTCCCACCATGTTTCCATGATTACAGTTACATCATAGTTTTCTAGCTTGTCATGGTTTAACCCCAGCCAGCAACTAAGCATCACACAGCCACTAGCTCAGTCCCAGACTCCCCCAGCCACTAGCTCAGTCCCCCTATGGTGGGATGGGGGAGAGAATCAGAAAAGTAAATGTGTGAAAACTCAGGGATTGAGATAAAGACAATTTAATAGGTAAAGCAAAAGCCACATGCACAAGCAAACCAAAACAAGGTATTCATTCACTGCTTCACATCAGCAGGCAGGTGTTCAGCCATCTCTAGTAAAGCAGGGCTTGATCATACAGAATAAATAGTTGGGAAAACAAACACCATAACTCTGAATGTCCCCCCACTTTCTTCTTATTCCCCCAGCTTTATACACTGAGCATGAACATCACATTGTATGTAACATCCCCCCTTGCCAGCCTGGGTCAGCTGTCCTGGCTGCGTCCCCCCACAGCTTTCTGTGCAAAGTCACCTTCACAGAATCACAGAATCACAGAATC